>NW_015651866.1:136196-139374 GCF_001515625.1 Sinocyclocheilus rhinocerous
CTTTCTCTCTCTCTCTCTCTCTCTCTCTCTCTTTCTCTCTCCCTCCTCCTTCTCGGCAGTGCTAAACGGCTTGACAGAAGGGTGCCCAGACCGTTGGCAGTAGCGATCGACTGGAAGGGGGAAGCTGCCAGGAGTCCTTGATGGATAGGCTCATTTTCCAGCCGGCAGCAAGTCTCGGCGAAGCATCCGTGTCATTTGTAATGTCAGCCAACAAAATGTAATCAAACATTCCAGCGGTTTAATCACAGAGGGCTGCTCGAGAGATGATTGTAGTGTCAATATAATGCTATTTCATTATCTGTTTGTATTTTATATTGACAGTGTCAGATAAACAGTGTGGAAAATTAAGATTAAAAATATGGTAATTTCATTTCAATCACCCAAGCTACAGTTGCAGGCCCATTATGCGATTGATTACTTCTGAATTAAATTTGGGGCTGAATGTAAAGTTTAATCTTCTTTCTTCTCTGCAATTCAGCCCCCCAAAGGCCTCTTAGTAAGTAAGTACCCATTTCACTTGATCTTTAATGAAAAGTAATGGCCCAAATGAATTGTATAAATCAGCCCACGTGCATGTATACCTAGCTGACATTAGTTGTTTTTTTTTCCACAGCCATTTATTCTTCATCGTGCTTACACATACTACTGCCCTCCAGACCTTTTAACCACACAACATTCTTTTCATCTTCCTTTGATTCTTTCAAATCAAGGACTTTCAGAAAAAACAGTATTTCAAAAAAAATCTCACAATGCTGTGTAATCAGCGCTGAAGTGGCAGCCACTTTTTTTGCCTCTAATGCTGATCTCTTCCACTCACACTACACACACTCACTCACTCAGCAAAGTTTTTACTAACTGGAGAAGGAAAGTGGTATTTATATTGCATAAACTGAAAAGAACCTTGGATTGATGTACTCTGCAAGGTGCTTAGCAGTCAAATTAAATTGAGTGTTTTATAGCCTAGAATGCCATTTGGAGAAGACGTATGCATGCTCTAAACCATGAACGCAATGATAGACGTTTTAATTACATGGTAAATTTTTGATATTTTTCAGCCTCTCTAAAAATGCAGCTACTGTCACGGGCCCCGCATTTAAAGAGCGTCCAATTTTTTCCACCGCTTCCTTTCTCAAAAGTGACACGGCCGTTAACGAGGACTGCGTAAAAAGGAAGGCGAAGAAAAAAGGGCCTCCTCTTTGTGAGACCCATTCACAGTGATTTGTCCTCTTTTGTAGTCCTAATTATGTGCCAAAGTAGGATAACAGAAGTTCTCAACTCGACCATTATGCCAGCACAAAAAAGGAGACGCATACAAGAAGCTGATCACTTTGGAATTAGCAAACATGATACTATACGAGGAAAAAAAAAAATCATTAATACCGACAGGGATTAGAGGTTCTGATTAAAGGGTAGCTTTTACCGTATGCAAATTAGTGATAGGCATTTATCAGTGCCTGGCCAAGCTGTCTTAGCTGCAAAGCCACATATGTTTTTTAGCTGATTAAAAAACTGCTTGAAGTTGCAAACCTTTTTTAATGGAGGAGAGCGACGGAAAGAGAGGCAGAGAAACCGCGTAAAGGAGTATGTGGCAATCAACTCGTTTCCTTTTGGCCAAATTCCCGTGATTGTTCAAAGCGTTTGCCGTAATTCCCTCTTTTATTAAGAACGTTCTTTTGTACATAATTAAAACATTTCTCAAGTGACTACGTGTGCGCGTTTGTGCGCCGCTCCCCCCGCCAAACCACCTCCGTAAGCGTACGCTCGTATCTTTTTCTCCTGAAACAACCATCGTGACTGGAGTCGTTATTTGCCTCTTGTCTGAATGGCAAAACAAGCCGAAAGTAATGAATAGAGGGGCAGGACGAAGGGGGAGAGCTTATCGCCTGACCGCCATTGTCTGAGGGCCTCCCATTTACTTCACTCACCTTCCTATGGAGGTGACCCGCTTTGTGTTAACAAAGAAAAGCAGGATGAAACTGAGCTCTCTTTGCCTCTCGCCTACCACTGATAATACCTTCGTTACCCAGCGCCCCCCTCTTCTCCTTGAGGGAGTGCTTTAATTTATGCTTTTTCATCTCTCAGTGGCTCGGGAGTGTGTTAACCTGCTCTCGGCACAAACCGGCTCACATAAGAGAAAACTGCTGTGTCAAGCTTCTCGCCACACTGCGGCCGCTCTTAAACTAATAAAGCGTTCCCCACAGAACGCAAAATTCAATTAAGATATAATTGCAAACACAAGCTGCTGACCACATGCCATAAATCATCTTCACGTTCACAATGCATTATCTGTTTTAATATCATCACTGTCTGAGCTTCGAACAATTATGTAATAATGAAGTCACCATTTCTATTTTAAAAAATTAAACTCTAGCATTCTTGCTTCTATGCCCCCCATGTCAACACATAGGGATTATATTAAGGATAAAGTTAATAAATCAATTGGCTGTAGCAAAAATATGCATTTGCTATATTTTAAAGAACAGTGAACAGAATTCCTTCTTAGTTGAATTATATTATGGGTAAACAAATGTTTGTCTTATCTGTTTAATTGATTAAAAATACATTAAAAATACAATGACATGTCTTCTGTGATGAACATGTTTTCAGTATCTGTATTAATATTCATTTTGATATTTTTGGGGAGGTAAATAAAGTCAAAAGTCTCATTAAAAATTACATTTTACAAAAGAAAACCTTTAGTAGTTTGGAATAATCTTTAATTATTATTTCTTATATTGTTTAACCTATATTAACAAAACTGCTTCACTGCTTATTAATATTTTTTTCTTCAAAATCAAGGTCATGTGGTGTGATTAACAAAGTCATGTGGTCCAACCAATATTCAGAAACATGCAGAAAAGGAATTATATGAAGACTCAAGTGTGTGTGTCAAGTTCAGGAAGTCTTATTACATATATATATATATATATATATATTACCATTTTTATGACAAATAAAGGTTTAGGCTGTAAAATGTCATGTGGTGTAACTTCCCAAAAATAGTTATGAAATAATATTTCATGATATTTGTAAAAACAAAGGGTGAAAAATCTATCTTGATAAATACAATTAGAAATGTTTTTATATTACTGTAAATGTAAACCATTCTTGAAAATGGTAGATTGGTAGTTAGATGGATAGAGGGTTTTTTTTTTTTTTTTTGTTTTTTTTGCAAAAC
>NW_015651866.1:139720-143644 GCF_001515625.1 Sinocyclocheilus rhinocerous
AAACTATTTGAAACCACAAAGGAATGCAAACAGTATTACTAAGAATTTGTCACATGTGTTTTAAACTAAAAAATAAAAAATAAATAAACAAGAAAGAAATTATAATGGACACTCATCACTGACCCTTATACTTCAGCAGACATCCGATTAAATATGTCAAATGCTAATCTTCAATGAGCAGAATATTATCACTTTAAATGCAGGATTATTTAGCATGTAAATGTAAAATAGGTTTTGGAAATATGCTGCAATTTAATTATACTTCAATGTGCAGACAATGACAATGTCCCCCCCAACCCAAATACAAGCTCAATAGAGCCCACACAGGGACTCTCACACTCCTGCTCCAATCCAGATGAAAACTGCACGTAAAGAAAAGGTTCACAATTTTTACATCATGGAATTAAAATAGCATTTTCTTCCCCTAGCTGAATAGATTGACTTCTAAGCAGGTGTGGGACTAGATTAAGAAATGGAAGATATTTCGTTCAGATGAAATGAGTGGTGGGATAGAGCACTGGAGAAATTCAGTTAGGATGTGAGGTGAACCAAATAAGAGGTTATTTAAAATGGTTGAGCAGTGTCCAAAAGGATGATAAGATTTCAAATAAACAGAGAAATAAAGCTAGTATTTGCACAAGCAAGATAAACATGTGACTTCTTTTCCCTCCCCGCTTTTGCTATGGCATGGAAATTCAAGAGAGTAAGAGGAAGGGAGGGAATCTACAGCCTTAAAGCCCCTTTAAATTCCAATTTGTGCTTAGGCTGCTGTTTTCAGGCATAAATATATGTGTACTAGGAACAGAGATAGGTCCTCTGCATGGACACACAGAAAAGTAGGGTTATAATAGAGGGGTGGCAGTCAGGCCCCCTCTGACATCCTCTATCTGACAGAACTTGCTGATCAACTCTTTTTTATATTCATCTTCTTTTAAGCGGCATTTTCTTATATGCGGGCTGATAAAAAGTGTTTACCATTGCATAGAACTTTTCATCCAATAGATCCATAAATTAAGCCAAATAAACATCACCTGCTATATGAAAAGACTAGCAGCGTATGCCATCTTTAAGCAATGATCATTGTTTTTAAATGGGTGAAATATAAATCACAATTTAAATAACAGTAGTTGTCAATTGGAATTAGATGAAATGTTTAAAAGTGGCATCCTAATAATCTTTTACTAAACATTTTGGGTCGCTTCATGTTTAACCTTTAACCCACAGATCATACATTTGTATATCTGTAAAGAACATATTGTGTCTGACCTGGCATAGAGATTAAATTTGTATATATTGAACCTTTCATTTGATGAAAATATTAATTAAAACATTAAAATTCGATTCAAATCTGAAGCAAGTGAGGAAGCAAGGTAGAACAGGCCATGTGAGAGATTGGGAAGGACTTTGAAAAGGAAGACATTGGAGCATCAGTTTGACTTCTTCAGATATCAATTGGTCTCTAAATGGTGCAAGCACACAAAGCTCTCATTGCCAAGGCCACATCTCAATCTCCCACTCCCACCAAACTCACACAAATGATTCACACCAAAAAGAGTCATATCAAAATGATTCATACTTAAAGGTTCAAGCCTAAAGAAAATGTAAATCTGCCTGGCTGCCAGCCTATTCAGGTCCCTGTTTCATAAACTAAATACATGGCATGGAAATTTGTGGAAATTCATGTTAATTGAGGATTGTCCTATTGATTTTCTAGGTATGGATCAAGGACCTCTGTGATTACTGCTTTTAAAAAGTAATTGACTTTGAGGGAGCTTAATGTGGTGTGTGCTATACATGTGCATAATTCACATGATTCGCCAATGTACCTTGACTGAAAGTGTTTTCTATCCCAACTCTGCTGTTTTAACTTTTTAACAACAAAAATAAAGACATTTTAATAAGAACACAGAGTGAGAAATGGAGTTGCAACTAAACAGACACAAACAGAATCATTGGAGGAAAAATATGCCCTGATGACATTTCTGCAAAAATAATATTACTTTGCTTCTTGCAAGTTTCACAACAATTTCGAAGTGAAATTTCGAGCAAGTGTGTCCACTCTGTTTTATCTGAAACAGATGAACATGAATCTGGCAATGATTTACTGTGTTAGTTGTTGTAAGTATTGCGGGAGTTTAGAAATTAAATGTCAAGACATATTAGTTTACAAATCATGCACTATAGTATAAAATATTCAGATTATAACATAGTATTGTGCATGAAATCACATGAAAATAAGTCTTTATTAATCGATAACCTTCCCCTGTAATCATATTTTTTGTGAACAAGAATAAATATTGTTGAGGTTTTCTGTCGCTAGCATTAATTTCAACTAAGAAACTGTATGACTAGGTACATTTGTGGAGTTTTGCAAAAGTGTACACTAACAGGTAGAGGCACATTATTGCATATAGTGGTCATTATCCATTTCATATATTTTTTTCCTTCCTTCATTCATTTCTGTGTCCCATGTTAAACTGCCACAAGACCAATTTAAATGGCTGTATTATAATACCGTTAACATTGCAACCCAAATAATTAACATGCAAAATATTTGTAAATATATCAAGGCACTGGCAATGACCAAATTCACCTGTTGTTAGCATTGAGCTCTGAACATCAGTTTAATCAAGTTCTGAAAGCTAATGTTCTATTAACAAATATTAAAAGTTTTTTTTTTTTTTGGATCTTACGTGGAATTACAAACAGTATTATCCATCTCTATTGATCACAGATGTAGATAGTGGTCATGCATCAAGACATGAATAGTCTTGAAATTGCTTCATCTAAAATAGTCTTCATTAATTGTTTACCCTACACAAATGAAACACTGACAAAGTCGTATCATATTGCCTTGATATTGTTTACATAAGAACATAGTATATCATTTTTAGTGTATGAGAGTAATGATTTCTTTAATCATTACTCTCATACACTAATATTATTATACAATAATAATAATAATAATAATAATAATAATAATAATAATAATAATAATAATAATAATAATAATAATAATAATAATAATAATAATAATAATAATAATAATAATAATAATAATAATAATAAATGGAATATATATATATATAATTCTTTTTATTTTTTTACTCAAAGAAAAAAAGGATAAAACTCTGGTTGATTCTGATAAACCCATAAATATTTTATGTTATGCTTGATCACTGATTGAGACATATGAAAGCCCTATTTTGTGCATAAATAAATTAAAACACAAAAAAACCTCAAATAAATCATTATAAATGCTATAAGTAAAATTAGATAAAAGCTAAAAGTAAATTTAGGCAACACAGCATTATGAAAAAAAAAAGAATGTGTATTTTTACACTTGCTAAATATCTCTAACATCTAAACAATTAACAGTGTTATTGAAGTTATTAACTTTAAACACACAAGTTTAAGTAAGTGTTAGATGAAACCAAAGCTAATCTAAATAGGAAAAATTTGCATACACAAATAAATATTGGCTGATATGGAAAAAATCTCTTACATCACCCGATAACCAATGGTATACTGATACATTGTGCATCTACATCTCATGTGAACAATTACTTAAAGATAGATCCTAACAATACAGAGTATATTTTGCTGAAGTATTGTCAAAGAAACTGCACAATCAACCTACAAAAAAGATTTGTTTCTGTTTTTCCTGTTCTGTCATATTGGGGCGCTGTATAGGGTTAATGAGAAAATGAAATAATAAAGAGAAACATATCCTATAGTCCAAATAAGCAGAATTGCCGGTTACCTTGAACAGTCTGGAGGAAGAAGGGTTAAATAGCAACGGCACAGAATGACACTGAAAGGGACTGTTCCATTCGTTCTCTTCCAAGGACAACTAATTAGCAGACAACAGCTGAGTCCATTTCAAATGTAAATTTTTTTTCCCTTTAAATGCTTTATAGCCAT
>NW_015651866.1:146767-154946 GCF_001515625.1 Sinocyclocheilus rhinocerous
AATATTAAAATTTTTTTTTTTGGATCTTACGTGGAATTACAAACAGTATTATCCATCTCTATTGATCACAGATGTAGATAGTGGTCATGCATCAAGACATGAATAGTCTTGAAATTGCTTCATCTAAAATAGTCTTCATTAATTGTTTACCCTACACAAATGAAACACTGACAAAGTCGTATCATATTGCCTTGATATTGTTTACATAAGAACATAGTATATCATTTTTAGTGTATGAGAGTAATGATTTCTTTAATCATTACTCTCATACACTAATATTATTATACAATAATAATAATAATAATAATAATAATAATAATAAATGGAATATATATATATATAATTCTTTTTATTTTTTTACTCAAAGAAAAAAAGGATAAAACTCTGGTTGATTCTGATAAACCCATAAATATTTTATGTTATGTTTGATCACTGATTGAGACATATGAAAGCCCTATTTTGTGCATAAATAAATTAAAACACAAAAAAACCTCAAATAAATCATTATAAATGCTATAAGTAAAATTAGATAAAAGCTAAAAGTAAATTTAGGCAACACAGCATTATGAAAAAAAAAAGAATGTGTATTTTTACACTTGCTAAATATCTCTAACATCTAAACAATTAACAGTGTTATTGAAGTTATTAACTTTAAACACACAAGTTTAAGTAAGTGTTAGATGAAACCAAAGCTAATCTAAATAGGAAAAATTTGCATACACAAATAAATATTGGCTGATATGGAAAAAATCTCTTACATCACCCGATAACCAATGGTATACTGATACATTGTGCATCTACATCTCATGTGAACAATTACTTAAAGATAGATCCTAACAATACAGAGTATATTTTGCTGAAGTATTGTCAAAGAAACTGCACAATCAACCTACAAAAAAGATTTGTTTCTGTTTTTCCTGTTCTGTCATATTGGGGCGCTGTATAGGGTTAATGAGAAAATGAAATAATAAAGAGAAACATATCCTATAGTCCAAATAAGCAGAATTGCCGGTTACCTTGAACAGTCTGGAGGAAGAAGGGTTAAATAGCAACGGCACAGAATGACACTGAAAGGGACTGTTCCATTCGTTCTCTTCCAAGGACAACTAATTAGCAGACAACAGCTGAGTCCATTTCAAATGTAAAAATTTTTTTTCCTTTAAATGCTTTATAGCCATGTTGTATACTTCTGCACACAATTGCGGTTTTCATAGGAGAGCTTTTGGTTGTCAAGTCCCTTTTTATTTGCATGCATGTGGGCATTTTTGTGAGTCAATGTACTAGATGAAAATCGCTTTATGACACAATAGTCAAGTGGAGAGACGGTAATATGAAAAACATTCACGACTAACCCACTAGAAGGCTGAGCGCATAATAGCTTTGCCCATAATAGAATACTTTGTGATTTTAGGTCTGAAAAAGGAGCACAGATTGCTTCTGCTATCTTAATATTCAAACAATGCCACCATTCATTTTAAAAGGAAAAAAATCATCATTTTCTATATGATTTTGGCCATGCATGTGCAAAAACAACAGTCCAAATCAGTTTAATGAGGAAGCTGATGTCCAAAACATTATGGATATGGAAATATATAATTAAGATTCATCTTATGGAACTGAAAATGACTAATTATGTCCAAAATGCTGCCATGCCCAATAAACAGTGATTATCAAAAGATAAAATCCATTTAATACAGATACAGCTTTTTAGATTTACCTGATAAAATCAAAGCTGTTTGTAACAGAGTTACTAGATCTTTATGGTGCACCCATGAGCAAAGCAAACGGACGGTGAGCTTCTGCTCCACTGTAAGCCTTCCATAAGATAACCTCTGGGTCAATGTGAAATGGCCACAGTGTGTGCAAGAGTGGAAAGATAGATTTGACAGGGACAAACGCTCTAGTGTTACTCTGACTCTGAGCCGTCCTGCCTTTAAGCCGCTGTGCTGGAAAATGGGCCCAGAGGCTCTGAAATTCTAAGATCCACCTCAGTTGCTGGTTGTTCTGAACAGAATAACTCAACACAGGTCATTAGCGGTGCACACAACATATTACTGAATGGAAAAGACCCAGAACTGTCCCAATGGTGTCACAATTGTATTTGTCTCCATTGGAAAACACCTTCAGTAAATAATTTAGACCAATATAACATTAGGCCATTAGACAACAAAATTATGACATCTCTATTGATGCCACTCATTTCAAATGTCCAGTGTATTGCTCAGTGAAATTTGTGAATGATAATACTGCCAGTCAATGTAACAAGTAACTGTCTATGATGAATAAAAGGTAATTTTGTAAAATGTATTTAAATCCAGTTCAAAACACTGAACTAAAATGCTAAAGTTTTTTATTCATGCTGGTTTACATAATTTTCAAGAAACATTTTTTTATGGCTCTATCCATCAAATGTGATGACCATCAAGCAAAATAACACTTTCCTTACACCCCAAATACATATGTTCAATACATATTAATTCAATTAAATATAAAAGTGCATACAATTTAAGGTAAATTATTTATTTAAAAATAATTTGATTATTTATTTTACAAATATCATGAATTTATATTTTCATTAGTTTTTGTGTTACACCACATGACATTTTACAGTCTTTTTTGTTGTTGTTGTTTTTG
Source organism: Sinocyclocheilus rhinocerous (assembly GCF_001515625.1). NCBI lineage: Eukaryota > Metazoa > Chordata > Actinopteri > Cypriniformes > Cyprinidae > Sinocyclocheilus > Sinocyclocheilus rhinocerous. Next base: position 149,402 of record NW_015651866.1, read on the forward strand.
TTTTTATATTTTAAAATGTTTGTTACAGCACATGAAATGTTGGACATGTTGGATGCATCACTTTAAGTTGGTGGACAAATTTAATAATACATTTTAGAAAAATAAATAATAAAATAAAATAATAAAAAGATCATGCCAAACTATCTAAAAGTTATTTCATTTAATTTAGTTTCAATATTTTTTTTTTATTTATGAAATCAGGACAGTTGTATCACACTGACATTTTTTGACCCAAAAAATACATACATTTATATAAATAATATTAATTATGTAAATAATGCATTTTCTCATATGCTCTTCTATAATGAGCATATTTTGAATTTTAAAAGAATTAAGTAATTGCTCATTATAGAAGATATAGAGGTGTTTTCAAGTCATTGTGTATGAATTGAAATGTAATGTATGTTTGGCTAAATTAATAATAAAAAAAAAAAGAGAGAGAAAAGAAAAAAAGTAATGTCACTGACTCTATAGTACTTATAGTACTAGAAATTTAAAGGAATAATTAAGCTGGCTGAAGCTGAGCCTGTCATTCTAATTAACATCTCCTTTTGTTTTCCATAGAAGGAAGTCAGTCATGTTTAGAATGACATGAAGGTAAAAAGAAAAGAAAAAAAGATGTCATAATTGCCATTTTCTTTTTGTTTTACAACAAGTAGTAAATTACAAGCAGCAATTTACACAAAGATAACCTTAAACAACTAAACATTGTTCACACAGTTTCCCTTCTCAGCTCAGCAGGTACATCTGTGGTTTTTATTTGTTTGTTTTTCAGTAATCATCATCATAATGTCTTTACGGAGTGGGCCAGTTTGGAAAGAAACACATAAGCACCACATGTCCACCCCTCTGGAGGTGTTTGACGAGCACAAGCAATAAAGCTCAGTAAGTAAATCATGTCCCGCTGGGCCCATTAACAAATCCACAAGACGGTTTTTTTCGTTCAAATGTAATTAAGGCCACAAACGACACTCTGAGGTACTTTTTTCACAGTATTCAATAGAATATATCCTTAAACCATCCGCACACATTATTAAACACACAGACACCTGACAGAAACAACTTTTGCCAAGCTGCCACCATTTGTCCGTTGTCCTCAGGGAGACCAAAAAATCAATAGCTGCATCATTTACAAAGAGCATGGCTATATGACCTGTCCACCCCTTGTCTTCATCACCACTACCATTGCTTAGTACAGATGCCGTTTGACTCCTACTTATGCTGTGCACATGCTCGGCCCCCTTCAAAACCACTCAAGTCATCAGTGGCACGCTCCTCCTGACAAGGTTTTGGCCTCATATCCACAGTTTTACCAAGGTCAAAACTGAATCTGAGACAAAGCGGCCTTTATAAACCATTCTTTTCTGGCTTTTTCTCTTTCTATTTGTTCGACCCTGTACTGCTGAAAGGAAAGAGGGGTAATTGGAGGGCCTTCATAGCAGAAAATGGCATTAGAGTTAATGGCTCTGAGCATCCCATGGGGACACTTCATATTAAGGCCATTTATGTGCCGACTGCACTCACTGCATACTCTGACTTAATATTCATACAATGGCTTACAGTGAGGGAAAACAAATACAACACACTAAAAGGAAGCTCTATCCTCGTATTTTGTGTTGAATGACTTCTAAATGCACAACAATATACTTTTAAGCTGATTGACTTTAACAGAAAACCTAATCATAGCTGAAGCCTTCAAATCAGAAAAGTTAACGAAAGGGGCAAACAAACTGTCAGCGGCCTGACATCTAGACTGATTTCTTTTTAAAGCAGATGAAATAAAAGTTCAGTAGAGTGGATGATCCAGTCCATCCTCTTCAGGCCTAAAGCGTATCAAAAGGGTATTTGTATGCGGCGGCTGCGCTTAGTCCTCCCTCTGGCAGGAAAAGCCATGACGCGGCTTCATATTTACCACTGGGACCCTCGCAGAGGTGACAGAGGGGCAAGGCCGCATCCCACCTGACCAGCTGCCAAACAGATTAAAGTGGGCTGAAAACGTGTAGATTGCCACAAGAAAAAATAATAACGCTGACATGGCCTTCCCTTTATGGCAGCAACAAAACATTCCCTGGAGACCAATCTCTTTATCACTCCCGGAAAAAAATAAAAAATAAAACACTTCCAAAGGCAAGGAATTCTCACATTTATAGGGCTGAGGTGGCCTGGACAAAGCTGTATTATCGCTAAGGCCACCAAGGTCTTGGTCAGATGTGGCGGGGGTTTTCATTAGCCATTGTGACGGATAAATTTCATCTGTGCCCCTTTCAATCAGACTGCAAAATGAATGGAGAAGCTGACAGTGGTGTATACGCACACAAGATGTTCTGTCCAATAAGATTTACATAAAGATCTAATCAGCAAGGCCACCGTCAAGTTGCGTTAAAAGCGGCTTATAACAGTTCACCGCACTGGTTGTGTATTTTTACTTTATCTTTACACAATATTATTATAAAGGCTTTGAAACAGCTAAATCCTATTTCTAAAAAATAAAATATTTCAGTAATTCTGAGGCTATTAGAATGTACACTATATAATATATTTGTATTGTATGTATAAAATAAATATCAATGTTAATAAATACAAAATAATAATTATTATGATTTGTATATAAATATGATATAAACTAATGGTCAAGTATTTTGGAATAATTACTATTTTTTATGTTATTGTAGGAAGTCTGTTATGCTCAACAAGTCTGCATTAATTTTATCAAAAATACAGTAACAGTAATATTGTGAAATATTATTATACAAGAACTGTTTTCTTTTTAATATATTTTAAAAGGTGATTTATTCCTGTGATGCAAAGCTGAATTTTCAGCAGACATTTATCCAGTCTTCAGTGTCACATGATCCTTCAGAAATCATTCTAATATGCTGATTAGTTGAGTTTAATATTTTTTGTGGGGAGTGCGATTTGTTTATCTTTTCAGGATTTTTTGCTGATTAGAAAGTTCATAAATGTCTTTACTGTCACTTTTGATTAATTTAATACATCCTTGCTGAATAAAAAGTATGGAGACAGCGATTTTTGAGGATTTTTAAAAAAATAGAAATATTTTAATGTTTTCTAACATTATACATTTATTTACTGTCACTTTTGATCAATTTAATGCATGATTAAAAGCATTAATTTCTTTCAGAAAAACAAAAAAGAACATTTGCGATTAAGAACGTAAGATGAAGCCATTATAATAAAAAAATAAAACAGTGCTAATAAATAGTAATAAAACACTGATAAAAAAAAATTCTGATTATTATCAATGTTGAAAATGCTGTTTAATGTCTGTTTGTTTGTTTGTTTGTTTGTTTAAACCGTGATACACTATTATTCAAAAGTTTAGGGTAAGTTTCTACAATTAAAAATTGTTTTCAACATATAATAACAGCCATTAAAAATAACTGAGCACCAATAATATTTGAGCACCAAAACAGCATATTAGAATGATTTCTGAAGGATCATGTGACACTGAAAACTGGAGTAATGGCTGCTGAAAATTCAGCTTTGCATCACAGGAATAAATTATATGTAAATTGTAATATTTTAAAATATTACTGTTTTCACTGTAACTTTTCACAGGTAGTATATACAGTATATATTAAATAATAATAAGTGAGTGAGTGACATGACTGCCAAGTATGGTAACCCATACTCAGAATTTGTGCACTGCAATTCACCCATCCAAGTGCACACACAGAGCAGTGAGTAGTGGACACACACACACACGCACACACACACACACACACACACACACACATACACACTGTGAACACACACCCAGAGCAGTAGGCAGCCATTTGCTGCGGCACCCGGGGAACAACTAGGGGGTTCGGTGCCTTGCTCAAGGGCACCTCAGTCATGGGTACTGAGGGTGGAAGAGTGCGCTGCTCGTTCACTCCTCCCACCTACAATTCCTGCCGGTACTGAGACTCAAACCCGGGACCTTCGGGTTACAAGTCTGACTCATATGAGTTACAATTTGTATAAAATATGTATTATTATTATTATTATTATTATTATTATTGAATCATACATTTTTTTCTGTTTTATTTGCAGATTTACAATATAAATAGAATTCTAACATTCTATGCAATATCTGTAAAGTTTCTATAGAGGGAGCTCTACAGGTCTTGCTTTCACACACAAGTGTTTGATCTGAAATAGACTCAAGGTTGAAAGAACTGCGATCATGAACCAGGTATCTGTTTGGTCATTCGGGATCTTGAATTCAAATATAATTTGGTAAAGTTCCGACAAGAACACTTTCACAGCTTTTCAATAAAAGTGACATTTATACAAGGCAACCAACTTTGGCTTGAGATGTGAGAGAAAGATAAACCTGCTGTTAAAGTGCCTGGGAACAGTATCATTGATAATCATTTTCATACATCTTTTGTAATGCTTTTATCCATTTATACCACATCATTTCTTATATTGTTGTTATATTTGTCCTTACAAAGCATACGCCTCAGATGCCACCTGTACTGTTAAAGTAAAGCAGATTAAAGTACACTGCAAGAAATAGTTGAAATAGTTCTGAAAAAAGACTCAGTTTCCTACTGCTCTCAGCCGCTGAATTGTAACGTCAGGTTCACACATACTCAAGCTGTGTCCCAAAGTTAAGTGCGCACACTTCGAAGGCCACGGACTTCAAAGGCCAGGCCTCCGAAGTGCATGAAGGACGCTCCGCCTTCGCAGGATTTCCTAATTACGACACCAGAGGTTCCCGATTAGTGCTCTGTCGCATAGCAACAGTGCGAGAGGAGAGCTGTTGAGAGGACAATCCTGCCAGGATAGGTGGAGCCAGAATTGCTCATTTTTGTCTCCACATAGCACACGTGTCACCTGGTGATGCCATGTTGTAAACGAACCACCTTAAGCGGCTAAGCTAGCACGACTTTGCATAGTTTCATCTTAGGCTAAGCTACCAAATAGCTTTAACAATTAGGGGTTAGCACCCTTTACTTGAAGCTTTTATTTACAGCATGTGTGTATGCAGTGTGAAGTAATTTGAACTTAACGTAATCCCTGGTTTCTAATTTTTCACTTTCGTTTTCTTTTTTTGTTCTTTTTCTATGTTTCCCCATCTTCAATTCTGCCAGGCCTCCGAAGTGCATGAAGGACGCTCCGCCTTCGCAGGATTTCCTAATTACGACACCAGAGGTTCCCGATTAGTGCTCTGTCGCATAGCAACAGTGCGAGAGGAGAGCTGTTGAGAGGACAATCCTGCCAGGATAGGTGGAGCCAGAATTGCTCATTTTTGTTTTTACAGATACACATTATGACCTAATGGCATGTTGAGAGTTCTCCCTTTCACTAAATTTTCCATAGGAAAGACACAATGCACAGTGAAAATGGACTCTTCTCTAATTAATTCATAGGAAAACCTTTCTTTGAATGAACACACATATGCTTCAGGTCATTGTGTATGTTGTTACTGTCCTTGTATATTGTCTTTTATATCGTATACTGTTTTATGCATGCTTATGATAGAACCACTCATTCATGTAACCTTACATATACCATGTTTGGTCTCTATGAATTC
>NW_015651866.1:155238-160450 GCF_001515625.1 Sinocyclocheilus rhinocerous
GTCTGATCTTGGGCGAAGAAATCCCCACTTTCAGCACTGTTGTAGGTGATCTGAGCGATGCTCCTCATTTCACTGATTTAAGGCCTTATTATGTGTTACGTATCATTATATTCATATTGACCCGCTCATGTGAAACATTTATGTCAAATTAATGGTGTTATTCTAGCATAGCTAACTATGAATTCACCATTACCTGTGAAGTTATTTAGCTTAAACTAAATAAGGAAAGCCCTTCCTTCTCCCTCCGTCTCTTTCTGATTTTATTTCAGTTTTTTTTTTTTTTTGATACCTTCATAGTGACCAAACCTGTGAACCATCAGTGCTTTGAGTAATATTTTGACCACACGTATAGCCCGGTCATCAGCTGACCCCTGCTTACAGCCCCCTCAACAACGTTACTCAAACTCTCTCTGTTAAAACAATGTATGTGGAACTTAATGAGAGAGACACCAGAGCTAAGGCCTTAGCATTGTACAGCTCAATGTTCAGCGGCAGCTGTCACAGCTGAACAGTGCTCTGTTTGACTGGTCCGAGTCTTTCAGATGCAGCCTTTGATATAGTTAGCAAAAATGTGTTAATATTGTGACAAAATGTTGATACTTTCATTTTCAAAACAGACAGCAACACTAAAAATATGGTCTTTTACAACATGATGCATTTTTGTAGATTAAACTACCGAACAGTATATTTAATAGGCAACTTTAAATTTAATAACCTTGGAACATATTCAGAAGTAAAATGCAACATACACATTAGTGCAGCAGTAATATTAATGCAAAACCATCCTAACAAATTATTTTTTCAGAACAATACTGCATACCTTTACTTTTACTCTCAATACCTTAAGTATATTAAAGTTTGCAAGATAATACTTTTACTTAAAGGATAGTTCACCCAAAAATGAAAATTCTGTAATCATTGTAGGATCTCTTGTCCGTCTGAAGTTATGGAGGTTACAGTTCTCTGAGAGTGAGGTGAGGAAGTGCTGTTTTCTGTGGTCTGTTGGGTCAGGTGGTCGCTGCCTTCTCGTCTGACTGCTAGTCAGGCTGAATCTGGTTTCTCTTTCTTTTCCCACTTCCGATCCTCCTCCTTTCGTTGGAAGAACTCTTTCATCATCATCTTCATCAGTTCGTGTGAGTCAAAACACGGTGATGTCTTTTGTTCTTGTGTGGATTCAGTTTGAGCTCGGTCAGCTTGGAATCTTTGTGAGTTCTTTCGTCGATTCCTTGGGCTGGTTGCTCCAGGGTGTGTTTGTCATTTTCCCTTGGAGATTCCGTTGGATTCCCATGAGTTTTTCCCTCTTGAGTTTCCAAATGAGCTTGGTTGATTCCATGATCTCTCCCATTGATTCTCATGAGGTCTGGATTGGTCCCTTGACTTCTCCCAGTGACGTCCGGGTGAGTGTTGTCGTCCAAGCGGTCCATCCCAGCGGTTGTTCCTCTGTTTAGGTCGGGTACCAGCGTGGGAGTCCCGTTCTCTGTTGGACAGGGGTGCGTTACACTCTTTGGGTGGCGGCTTGGCATGGTATTGATGTTGGGTGCCCTCTAGAGCCAGCCCTTGACTTTGAGTGTTGAAGTCAAGAACTGCTGTGGATTTGGCGCCCTTTTCTGAGGCCATCTTTTGTTTGCCGTAGGCTTTATGCGCCAAGTCTCGCAACTGTTGAGCACTCATTGTTCATGGACATGCAAGGACGCCAAGATGGTGGCTTACCCCAGGATGAAGTTTTCTCAGGAAGAGAGTTTTGACGTTCAGATCATCTTCCATGTCAGGTTCGTTGCGAGGTCCGAAGTCCGAAGCCGTCTGAGTCGGCTGTAGTAGGCTTGAGGAGATTCATAACGACTTTGTTTCATCTCCAGGGCAGCCACTAGTCCTTGTTCTGACTCAGGGTCAGCGAATTCTTTAATGAGGGCTTCTCAGAGCAGGTGGTAATCAGTCTTTGTGTGAGCTGGCTGCCGGTCTAGGAAGCTGCGCACTTCAGGGTTGGATGTTGTTCGGAGCAAATAGAGTCTATCTTTGTCAGTGACATTGGGTCTCATTTCCAGGTGAAAATCGATATCTTGCAGATAAGCTTAGACATCCTGGCTACCTGGCACACTTGGGGTGAATTTGCCAATGCTCCTGGCGAGCTTGTCAAGGTCTTTGAGGTCCAAGCCATGCGATGATCTGTGGCTAGCTGGAGCAGTTTCTTTTAGCTTTGTCGTGAAGTAAAGTTCTTCAGAGGGAGCTGGTGAATGTTTAAGCACTGCCCCCTCCCCCTTTTGATCACGTGTCAGTCCAGGAACAGGGGACCCGGTCCTGCTCGGCAGGGGTGAGACTGGTGCCCGTCGTGTCCTTGTAGGCTCAGGGCGCAGCTCGTAGGCATGTCTGAGTTCCTCTCTGAGGGTCTCTTTTAGCCTAGTGATCTCCTCCTCTGCGCCTTGTTCCACTTCATCAGGCCCTTCCTGTCGTTCCTGAGCCTCCAGTTCTAGCTGCTCGACGCGTCGTTGTGCGCCCGTTAGCTCCTGCTGGAGATGGGCGGTGGGCCTGTCGCTCAGCTTGAGGGGTGGCGATGAGTGTGTGGCTTAAGGAGCCAGTGATCTTGGCTAGTTCTTTGTGACTGTAGCTCTGACTTGGGTCTTGTCTCATGAGGCTTGTTATGTTGTCATCCAGCTGGTCCTGTGTCTGATGCCTCAGTGTTTCAGCCGCCTTAGGTAGGAGGCTGTCTGTTGCAACACTCAGCCATGTCATGAGGCAGTGGCCAACAGGGTCTGTTGTGCGAGGCATGTTTTGACGTGGTCAGGGAGATCTAGAACCGAGACTGACACAGACCTTGAAGAGGAGAAAAACAAAACAAAACAAACAACAAGGCAAAACAAAGGTGTGAGTGTGCAATGTCAAGTGTGGGTTGACGTTGAATGTGTAATGGGCAGGTGAGTGTGGTTCTCAGCGACTGTGATCCTCTGGTGGGCGTGCTTCTAATTTGTAGTCTCTGTGGGGAAAATTAGTAAACACACACACAGGTAGCACAGCTAGAGAACAGAGGGAGAAAAGAAGAGTAACAAACAGAGCAAGGAACAGAATAATAATTGGCTGCTTCCACTTTTCCTATTAAAGAAAGTTTTATTTATTTATTTATTTTTTGTAAGGGAAGGTTAGAGCCAATGGTAAGATGAGAGAGAAAGACAAAACAAAATACTTTTTTTCTGGTAGCAGAATGAGTACAATTAAATTTTCTTTTTTTCTTTGTTAAGTTTGATTTAGAAGGAGGTTTCTAAACAGGTGTTTGGAAATGGGGATTTCTATCTACCAGGACTGTGATTGTTATTAAAATTTCCTCCGGGGTGAAGGAAAAACAATAACAATTACAGTACTGCTTTCTCAGCTGGTAGGATTGACAACCATACACCAATTAGAGCGTTTCTAGACACATGTTCAAGATTTGGCGGACGCCTATCAGTCCTCTTGTTGACCTGCTTTAGCCTTAGCTGGGTAGGATCCCAGGGTGAGAAGGGAAGGTAGGGTGTGAGTCAAACAATTTTGAAACGAAGTGTTCACGTTTCACAAATATTTGTTAAATGTTTCTAAAGGTCTCTGCTTTTATGATTCTCACAGGTACAAACCCAAAACAGCAGCAGTAGTCAAATCAAAAGAAGACAGCTGAGAGAGAAAGAAGGAGAGAGAAAATAAGGCCTAACAAGTAGAAACAAAAACTTAATTGCAAATTAAATTAAAATTTCAAATCAGTAATGATATTTAATGATTTTAAAAAATCAATGATGTAGTCATTAAAATTATAAGAGCAATATCAATTAAATTCATCAGTAATTATTATTGCAATATGAATGCAGAAACTGTAATTAATTATGAAATTAAATTAGAATTTTCCAATCAGTGATGATAGAAAATTAGTAATATTTACTGATGTCATTAAAATTGATAAGAGCAGTTATAATTTAATTAATCAGTAAGTATCATTAGAACAATGAAGAAGAGGACCATGATTAATTGCTAATAAAAACCAACAGCGTTTAAACTGATAGAGTCAACAAGCCGAAGGGAGAACAAACGTGATTAAAAAAAAAACACTATGAGATGCTAACCACTCTGGAGATTGTTTACAATCATGTACAGCAAGGTTTATTAAGTTTGTTCTTTTCAATGGGAGGAGAGAAGAAGAGAGATGCAAAAGTATGAAAGAGCGAAAAATGAGGTGAAGAAAGAGTAAAAGATCAGATGGAACTGGTTAAGTCACTTCAACACTTCAAACACTGCAAAACACTCTGCATTTAAGACCACAAAATGCTAGCCTTCAATGCTACTAGCTTTACATAGGCTTCCGTGCAAACACGTTAGCTTCAGTTAGCTTAGCTTATGCTAGGCTTTTGTTTACAAACGGCTCAATACTTGAAAGTTACCCCGGAAAAGGTTTCTCAGCTCTTCCGGGTTACGGCTGTTACTATGGTGACGTACCCTGCAATAAGCTAGCATGTGCTACAGACAGTTTACGTGCATCACGTGAAATGACGGTGCATTTCAACACTTGAACAACCAAAAGCACTATTTACATTCTCATCTTACAGCGCTGAGCAATCTCAACTCGTTAGAGTGAGGTAGATTAATCTACAGATTTTCTGCAATACAATAACGTTATTGTAGATCTCGGCGGATCTAAGCACTTTGTGTTAGTCTATTTATTCTACTTGATCAAGGTTTCACAATTCTCCCATAAAATAACGTTCGGACACTGTCTCTGAGCGCCGTGTTCTAAGTACACAAGCTTGTAGTGAATTAAATGGCAAGAGAGCATTAATTAGCTAAGTTAATGGTCTCAAACCGGGAGATGCATAGAAGATTCACCTCCTAAAAACCCCAGAACACATGGAGGCAGGGCTGGGCTCAAAATTGATGTATTTTTTTTCTTTTGTTAAACCTAAGCTATGTTGTAAATAGTATGTTGTATGTTGTAAACCGTTGTAAAAAGTACTTTCAGTAATGTATAGGACAATTTTGTTTAAATGTGTAAAAAAAAATATTTACAGGACAAAAATAAATAAATGTATAGAATAATGTTTTGTGAAGAAATTATAAGCTGCATTACAAAAATTAACAATGTACATAATTACTTCTCTTTTATTTACACATGTGAATATGCAAAACAAAAATACAAAATGTACAGAAAGTACTCACTCACAAATAAATTACACTACAAAAATTAATAATGTATACAACTTAT
>NW_015651866.1:160893-163219 GCF_001515625.1 Sinocyclocheilus rhinocerous
GGCTAATAAATAATGTATTTGTTAAGCATTCTGTCAAGAAGAGAAAACAGTCCCTCCATTCTCTCCCTGCTCTCCTGTGCTCTTCTCTCCTCTGTCTCTCTCTCTGGAGTTTGATGTCCTCCCTGAGTAGCTCCACCAGCTCAACACTCACTCCCTCACCTGTCCCAGGACACTTGCAATCCTAAGGCAAAGCAAATATACCATGCCTGATAACAACATCACAATGAATTTCAGCAAAAATCTGTCTATTAACTTGCTTACTTTGTATTTTTTAAGTCTTTCCCCAGCAGGCTCATTTTCTCCAGAATAGTCCTAAAACAAGAGAAAATGGATAGACTTATGAAAAATATAATGACAGGTTTGCAATCTTAACATTAGAAAGTATGACACAGCAGGACATGCATACTAAATACTGAAGTGCTAAAGTTTGGTTAAAACATTTGTAGACATATCTTGAATGACAGCACTACAAAAACACAACAAATGAAAGCACTACAAAAACACAACAAAAAGAAAGACTATTGCCTTATAGTGGTTGTCACGGTCACCAGTTCTGTCAGCTAGTCTGAACAGAATAAAAGAGTCCACTCCCCAGAGTCCAGCGTCCAGTTCCTTATTCCCAGTCATCAGCTCTTTGTCTCCATCTCCAAGTGTCATATGCTCTTCCTACAAGAAAGGAAAGTGTTTACCTCTTTATCAAGTCCTGTAAACGTGTGTGTGTGTGGCTCCTCACCTATCTGATCTCCCTCCTGCTCCGTCTGCTATGCTTATCTGATCACCTATTGCCTTATCGATGCTGTTGTGTTAAATAAAGCCTGTTTGGAACGTTATTCATCTCTCTCTGGTCTGTGTACCCGTGAGAGAAGACTAGACCACAACAGACAACAGCATTATGAGCTCCATTGTTGATCCAGCCACGCAAATCCTCTCCATAACCCAAGATGGCCGTCCGATCAAGTTTTATGTTGAGTTCCTCTCGCTCGCCCACCAGGTACCTTGGAAGGATGGTACATTAAAGTCAGTGTTCTGGAGTGGTCTGGATGATCCACTCTTCCTCCAAGCACCAGCAGCGACAAACCACGGTACCCTGGCACAATATATCGATCATGTGCTATTGCTAGATGGTTCATTCTTCACAGTGGGCGATGATGCTGATGATTAAGATGATGGTGCCGGTGTAACTCAGTTGCTGACGCCCCAACCCCCTTCAGTTCTCCTAGTACTGTCAGTTTATTTTTCCGAGCCCACTCCAGTCCCAAAGTCTATCCCAGTGGGTGAAATCTCAGTTCCAGAGTCTCGTCTAGCCATGACCGTCATTCCAGAGTCCCATTCCGAAATGGCCGTCACACTTGCACCCCTGGGAGTACTGGTGGAATATGAGGGGATGAAAACTGACTCCAGTCCCCAAATTGAACCCAGACTTTGCTCCTGTCCCCGAAATCCGTCTAGAGTTGACTTCTACTCCTGAGTACAGTCCAATAAAGGCTCCAGAATAAAGTCCAATAAAGTCCAATAAAGGTCCGCTTTAAAAGAGAGTCCGCTCCCCAGAGTCCGGCCAGGAGCCCAACTCTCCTTCGTCTCCGCTGGTCCCGTCCAGCCCTCCTTCGTCCCCTGAGCCCTCTGTGTTACCAAACTCTGCTCCTCCAGTGCCCGCTCCTCGAAAACGCCCACCAGAGCCCGCTCCTCGTAAGCGCCCTCCAGTGCCTGCTCCTCCAGAGTGGCCCCCAGGATTCCTAGTTTCCCCCAAGAAAATTTTTTCTGGGGGGGGCATATACACGTGGCCGAGCCGGCTTAAGGCCACGGAGGATCCGCCATGGCCCCCTGAGCTACCAACTCCGTCATGGCAACCTGAACTGCCTGCTCTGCCATGGCTCCCAGAGCTCCCTGATCTGCCCTGGAGGCTCTCCTTGTCTCCCCCCTAGTTCCTGCCCTGCACCAGCCTCCAGGGCGCACGCCCCCCCTCCCCGGGGTAACTGTTATTGATGCTGTTGTGTTAAATAAAGCCTGTTTGGAACGTTATTCATCTCTCTCTGGTCTGTGTACCCGTGACAGTGGTTGTCTTATTGTTTGTGGGCTTTGTTTTTTTGTTTTGTTTAGTTTTTTTAAACCCTGGCTTTCAACATTTGTTTCAATAGGTATTTGAGTAAATAAAAACACAATACTTGCATTTCAATGTGAATTCCCCCACAGAACTGTCATCCTCCATGTTCTTTGAATATAAATTCCATCAACTGCGCGAAAGTGATTCTGGGATATGGTAGGGTGCGAAGTGTCCATCAAATGTACACTTCTTTTTCCTGGGAAATGGAGGGTGCATTTGAAGTCG
>NW_015651866.1:163466-171633 GCF_001515625.1 Sinocyclocheilus rhinocerous
TGTCTATTAACTTGCTTACTTTGTATTTTTTAAGTCTTTCCCCAGCAGGCTCATTTTCTCCAGAATAGTCCTAAAACAAGAGAAAATGGATAGACTTATGAAAAATATAAAGACAGGTTTGCAATCTTAACATTAGAAAGTATGACACAGCAGGACATGCATACTAAATACTGAAGTGCTAAAGTTTGGTTAAAACATTTGTAGACATGAAAGCACTACAAAAACACAACAAAAAGAAAGACTATTGCCTTATAGTGGTTGTCACGGTCACCAGTTCTGTCAGCTAGTCTGAACAGAATAAAAGAGTCCACTCCCCAGAGTCCAGCGTCCAGTTCCTTATTCCCAGTCATCAGCTCTTTGTCTCCATCTCCAAGTGTCATATGCTCTTCCTACAAGAAAGGAAAGTGTTTACCTCTTTATCAAGTCCTGTAAACGTGTGTGTGTGTGGCTCCTCACCTATCTGATCTCCCTCCTGCTCCGTCTGCTATGCTTATCTGATCACCTATTGCCTTATCGATGCTGTTGTGTTAAATAAAGCCTGTTTGGAACGTTATTCATCTCTCCACCAGAGCCCGCTCATCGTAAGCGCCCTCCAGTGCCTGCTCCTCCAGAGTGGCCCCCAGGATTCCTAGTTTCCCCCAAGAAAATTTTTTCTGGGGGGGGCATATACACGTGGCCGAGCCGGCTTAAGGCCACGGAGGATCCGCCATGGCCCCCTGAGCTACCAACTCCGTCATGGCAACCTGAACTGCCTGCTCTGCCATGGCTCCCAGAGCTCCCTGATCTGCCCTGGAGGCTCTCCTTGTCTCCCCCCTAGTTCCTGCCCTGCACCAGCCTCCAGGGCGCACGCCCCCCCTCCCCGGGGTAACTGTTATTGATGCTGTTGTGTTAAATAAAGCCTGTTTGGAACGTTATTCATCTCTCTCTGGTCTGTGTACCCGTGACAGTGGTTGTCTTATTGTTTGTGGGCTTTGTTTTTTTGTTTTGTTTAGTTTTTTTAAACCCTGGCTTTCAACATTTGTTTCAATAGGTATTTGAGTAAATAAAAACACAATACTTGCATTTCAATGTGAATTCCCCCACAGAACTGTCATCCTCCATGTTCTTTGAATATAAATTCCATCAACTGCGCGAAAGTGATTCTGGGATATGGTAGGGTGCGAAGTGTCCATCAAATGTACACTTCTTTTTCCTGGGAAATACGTCAGCCTTCGTCGCGCCGCGGTGACGCAATCGGCCTTGGAATGCGGTCTTCGGAGGGTGCATTCTGAATTGGGACAGCTCACATCGTGACACTGTGACGCAATCACACTTCAAATGCGCACTTCGGAGTCTGCACACTTCACTTTGGGACACAGCTTATGTGTGCAGTGCATATGCGGTCCATATGTGATACGGAAGCAGGAAGTGGTCATTGTGTTTTCACACAGGACACTTTTGCAGTGCGCTACTTCAATCCGTTCAATCTGTGGCTTCTATGTATAATAAATATAACAATGGTAAGTAGTTTCCCATTCTGTGGATACTGTGGATAGATGCTTTTAAATTTCTTGAAAAAGCTTTTTCACCATTATGTCTGTTTATTTTGCATGTAGTGCATGTAGTGGAGAGGAGAAAGGCTCTATATGTTGCTACGAAGATTACAGAGAAGGACAAGACGAGTGTGGGTTCACTCACTCAACCAGCAGAGAAGACTACTTGGGAGCATATTACCACCTTGTCTCCGAACTTCGCCTTGACAGTGACCGGCACATGAAATACTTCAGAATATCTGCTGAGCAAATGGATCGAGTTCTTTTTTTTTCTTGACATTTAGTAACTGTAGAACATATTACACTTTATTACATAATTTCATATGATTAAATTATTACAATTTAGTGTCAATCGTTGTTCATTTTGCCCACAAACAATCTGCTATTCTGTGCTTGCAGTGCAGCAAAAATAGACTCGGTGCGGTGCGGATCACTGCACTGCTGTATACGCACCGTTCCTGGAACGCATTCTCAGACTGCATCCGCATGGAAGGGGCAGTAGCTGTGGCCTTTTAGTAGGATCCCAATTCCGTCGGTCATCCGACGTGACGTCGAGAGTGACCGACTGAAAGGGAACGTCTCGGTTACGTATGGTAACCCTCGTTCCCTGAAGGAGGGAACGGAGACGTCACGTCGGATGACCGACGAAATTGGGATCTCGCTTAGAGAGACCAATCTACTTCGAGTGTAAACTAAACGAGCCAATGCACATTGGCATGCGATTATTGCATCCAGCTGCCGCTGATCACAGCGTGAGTATAAGTAGGCAGCAGATGCAGCGCATATTCAGGTTTTCGCTGAGGAGCCGAGCCGGTGACCCGGCCGCTCAGCGGTGGTACAGGAGCTGTGGCGACGGGACGTGACGTCTTCGTTCCCTCCTTCAGAGAACGAGGGTTACCATACGTAACTGAGACGTTCCCTTTCAGTCGGTCACTACGAGTCACGTCGTGACCGACGAATTGGGATCCCTGAGTGGCCCCCAGGATTCCTAGTTTCCCCCAAGAAAATTTTTTCTGGGGGGGGCATATACACGTGGCCGAGCCGGCTTAAGGCCACGGAGGATCCGCCATGGCCCCCTGAGCTACCAACTCCGTCATGGCAACCTGAACTGCCTGCTCTGCCATGGCTCCCAGAGCTCCCTGATCTGCCCTGGAGGCTCTCCTTGTCTCCCCCCTAGTTCCTGCCCTGCACCAGCCTCCAGGGCGCACGCCCCCCCTCCCCGGGGTAACTGTTATTGATGCTGTTGTGTTAAATAAAGCCTGTTTGGAACGTTATTCATCTCTCTCTGGTCTGTGTACCCGTGACAGTGGTTGTCTTATTGTTTGTGGGCTTTGTTTTTTTGTTTTGTTTAGTTTTTTTAAACCCTGGCTTTCAACATTTGTTTCAATAGGTATTTGAGTAAATAAAAACACAATACTTGCATTTCAATGTGAATTCCCCCACAGAACTGTCATCCTCCATGTTCTTTGAATATAAATTCCATCAACTGCGCGAAAGTGATTCTGGGATATGGTAGGGTGCGAAGTGTCCATCAAATGTACACTTCTTTTTCCTGGGAAATACGTCAGCCTTCGTCGCGCCGCGGTGACGCAATCGGCCTTGGAATGCGGTCTTCGGAGGGTGCATTCTGAATTGGGACAGCTCACATCGTGACACTGTGACGCAATCACACTTCAAATTCGCACTTCGGAGTCTGCACACTTCACTTTGGGACACAGCTTATGTGTGCAGTGCATATGCGGTCCATATGTGATACGGAAGCAGGAAGTGGTCATTGTGTTTTCACACAGGACACTTTTGCAGTGCGCTACTTCAATCCGTTCAATCTGTGGCTTCTATGTATAATAAATATAACAATGGTAAGTAGTTTCCCATTCTGTGGATAGTAAATTGAAATGCTTTTAAATTTCTTGAAAAAGCTTTTTCACCATTATGTCTGTTTATTTTGCATGTAGTGTGTGTTGTTGAGAGGAGAAAGGCTCTATATGTTGCTACGAAGATTACAGAGAAGGACAAGACGAGTGTGGGTTCACTCACTCAACCAGCAGAGAAGACTACTTGGGAGCATATTACCACCTTGTCTCCGAACTTCGCCTTGACAGTGACCGGCACATGAAATACTTCAGAATATCTGCTGAGCAAATGGATCGAGTTCTTTTTTTTTCTTGACATTTAGTAACTGTAGAACATATTACACTTTATTACATAATTTCATATGATTAAATTATTACAATTTAGTGTCAATCGTTGTTCATTTTGCCCACAAACAATCTGCTATTCTGTGCTTGCAGTGCAGCAAAAATAGACTCGGTGCGGTGCGGATCACTGCACTGCTGTATACGCACCGTTCCTGGAACGCATTCTCAGACTGCATCCGCATGGAAGGGGCAGTAGCTGTGGCCTTTTAGTAGGATCCCAATTCCGTCGGTCATCCGACGTGACGTCGAGAGTGACCGACTGAAAGGGAACGTCTCGGTTACGTATGGTAACCCTCGTTCCCTGAAGGAGGGAACGGAGACGTCACGTCGGATGACCGACGAAATTGGGATCTCGCTTAGAGAGACCAATCTACTTCGAGTGTAAACTAAACGAGCCAATGCACATTGGCATGCGATTATTGCATCCAGCTGCCGCTGATCACAGCGTGAGTATAAGTAGGCAGCAGATGCAGCGCATATTCAGGTTTTCGCTGAGGAGCCGAGCCGGTGACCCGGCCGCTCAGCGGTGGTACAGGAGCTGTGGCGACGGGACGTGACGTCTTCGTTCCCTCCTTCAGAGAACGAGGGTTACCATACGTAACTGAGACGTTTCCTTTCAGTCGGTCACTCTCGACGTCACGTCGGATGACCGACGAAATTGGGAGTATGGAAAAAAATATGCACTGCAAATGGAGTATGTGTGAAACAGGCTTGAACCCTGTGTAAGACATCTCAACAGCTTCACTATACCAGCATAAAATGCTACAGAAATAAATATTCATTGTGTTATTGTCTGGTATGCGTTTCTGAGACAATGTCATATCTGATATATACAGAGCTGATTTTTTTTTAGACAAATCTGAACATTTGTTTACATGAGCTTTTGTTTTAGCCATTCTTTTTTTGTTGTTGTTCTGACAAAGAGAACTGTAAATCTCGTCTTGAAATCCAAACCAGGGAACTCACATGCTTAAAGATTAAGTTGGCCGTTATAATGAGGCGGGTGATGTTAATTGTTCAGGGGATCTTTTTGGTTTTTCTTTCCCCTCTAATTCCAGACAAATATCAGACAGTAGCTTTGCATGGCAAACCTGTTTAATGAATGACTAATCCCACGAGGCGCATTATGGCAAAACTGTCACACATCGTATTGTGGCAATTTTAAGTTGATTGTACATTATCATCCTCTGGTAATGCTCAAATATCTGGCTTTTCTTTAATGCAGGGGCTTTTTGTGGGAAGGAAACAGCAGTGAACTAAATCTGGTTCTCCCCCCCTCTCCTTTGAATCCACCCCCCACTCACCCAGTTGTCGAGGCAGGGCTGGAATGGCTTCTTTATTGGGCTGACAGCTTCAAGGCTCTGCTATTCCCATCAAGACCTCAAACAAAAGGGTGAGCTGAGCTTCTGTAAGCGCATTCATGTCATGTTCACACCACATTCAGCCAGTGTAAACCGCAAGTAATATCATAGTATTGTGGGCATGTTGTAAATAACACAGAACAATGGACAATGAGGAACAATCACACAGTAAGGCACCGTCGCCCATGTCAACAGAGGCCAAGATCTAGAAACACTGAACTAAACTCTCCATGAACACTAAAAACTGCTAGGTTAAAAACAACCCAATTTGGGTTATTTTGGCAACCCAGCATGCTTTTTTTTATGGTTTAAAATTACTACATTGCTGTGCTAAAATGAACCCAAATCGAGCTAGACATTAAACCTACAAATCTTGTTCATTTTAAAATCACTTTTACACACACAGAATGACTATTAAAAGGTAAATATTTACTTAAAACAAGAGAAAACAGTCAAAAGTAACATGCATGTAAGAAGAAATGCAGGAAAGTATGGCATTAACAGCTATAAATTATTTTATATACTATAAATATAGAGTTTATAAATGAAGCATTGAACATTTGTTGAATATAACTTTTAAGATCAAATTTGATTTGTTTGGTAAATTTTATATATTGTATAAAAATATCATACAAAAACACTTTTATACAATAGTTGTACAATTAGTTAATAGTTAAGTTCTTTACAAACTATTCTGGCATGACAGTAAACTGCCACGTTTCATGATCTCTTTAGCATAATTGATGTAGTCATGAAGAAGCCCCATCAGCACAGCAAAGGCAGGTGACAACTTTTACATAATCCAGGGCAGCCTCCTCCTTTAAAACCACTGTTGCAACAGTTTTGGGGAAAGGACATTCTCCTCTTTGACCATTCATCCCAGTCACCACCTGTTATACATCAGTGGCCTAAAAAGAGAAAAACATTTGAAAAAAGAAAACATTTTAATCCATTTTCAGATAGAGGTGCATCCACATCAGTAAGGACAGGTAAATAGTCTGTTTTATAATTTCAACCACTTCTTGTGGTTGTTTAATGTCTCTGTCTACCACAGCGCTCTAGAATGCTATAATGGCAACACTAGTGTGAGGGCATGTAATATTGTTCAAATAAGAATGATGCTCTCCTATGTCTCTGGCTTTCAACATCTACAAAAACAACAAACATTATTTTAACTCTTAGTAAAAAAAAAAATTGATAACATGGAATTATGACGTTTACTTGCCTTAAACCGTCTTTCCCTCTCTTCTGAAGAAGCTGAGAAAATTGCCTCCTCACACAAGCAGGCTTCTGTGTCGTTGATAGAGGTGCATCCACATCAGTAAGGATAGGTAAATAGCCTTTTTTATCATTTCAACTTTGTGTGGTTGTTTAATGTCTCTGTCTACCACAGTGCTCTAGAATGCTATAATGGCAGCACTAGTGTGAGGGCATGTAATATTGTTTAAATAAATATATTGCTTTCAGAAAGCTACTTCTTTACTGAAACATTAAAACAGACATGACATTTACATACCTCACAAATTTTCATAAATGTGGAGGGCTGCTCTTTAAAGGGTTAGTTCACCAAAAATTGAAAATGGTCATAATTTATTCTCCCCCGTGTTGTTCCAAACCCATACAAACTCTGCAAATTTTTGGAACACAAATAAATATATTTAATATTCTCTTAATTATAATTAGGCTAGTCTTTATTACATAACGCTGTTTCCTTTAGGAAAGTACATTCAATTCAACCGCGAAAACAAAGAAAACGAATTAACATGTAAATATGTGAATACACCTCAAAAATGTAAATATTGTAAAATCTTATGCAAATATGACATAAGACACTCACTGATGTTATATTAAAAGCACCTCTTCCGTTCAGTAAAAGAGTTAAGACTATTTCTGAGGCGAAATCCGCGTCCGCGTATTTTTCAATATAAGCTCTTTTCGGAATATTTCTGCCTTCCATGAAATCTCAAAATACTATCGGACTCAAACAATGAATGATGACTTTACATTTTTAATCTTTACTTACCATAAACCGTCTTTCACTCGCACTCGCTTCCATCTGAAGATGCTGAGAAAATGGCGGATTCACGCACTGGTCTCGTCCGATGTTAACTTGACGTGCCATTGCATTCATCTGTGTTCAGATAGACTGTCTGTCTGTGCTTTAGAGGAGGGATTTTACATTGCAGACTCTTTCTGCAGTTACACGGATACACCAGTAGGTGTCTTTATGAATGAGTCATTGAATTATTCACTCAACCGACTAATTTTCAACCCAACGTCCTTACTCAGCGGTAGTGATGGGACAATTGATACCGCAGCTCCAATGCTCCGCAGTTTTCAAACCACTATTGTATCACACACTGTGCCGATGCTTGTATCGAAATGACAATACCACGTGATTGATGACGTTTGAAGCTTCAAACGTCATGCAGTATCGGAAGGTCGGGACAGCTGGTTTGAAAAAACTGGCGCTTCACGATCCCATGTATAAAAGGATTATTCAGTCACTTTGAGGGCTGTCAGTAGGACATTTAATCATGTTTATAACTGGGGTCTCAGAGACCCCGAACACAACATAAGGGTAGGCCTATAACAGCTCACCCAAAAAAAAAAATTCAGCTACCCACATCAATTATTAATTATAATCACATGTTTGTGTATTTTATATTATTGATGGATATGTGAATCCGTTGACCAAGTTATACATGACACGAGTTGTGGTCTCATTGGCACAAATTAATTTAGATGAGATTATAGGTCTATCAGATTAGATATTGTATTGATCCCAGATTGATTCCACTCTTGAATGTCACAGACTTCCGAAGCCTTGTCTGGTCTCATGCTTTTTCAAACTATCCTCTGCTCCGCGATGATTTGTCAGAAATGATGGAGAAAACAAGTCCGACCACCAGATGTCGCTAATGCACACTGTGTTAAAAGCTTCGAGTAATGAACTCGATTATGAGATTAAGGTAATCAAAAATCTCTGTTTACATGGTAGATTCTTAATCAGAGTATTGTCTTAATTGTCTTAATATCGGAGTATTGTTGTCCATGTAAACGTACTCAATGGCAC
>NW_015651866.1:173913-174324 GCF_001515625.1 Sinocyclocheilus rhinocerous
GCCCACCGATTGGCCCTCAATAGGGACATGAGAGGCAGCTATAGCCGCCACATAGACTTTGAGCGTGGATGGGGAACGACCCTTATCCAGCAGCTCTTGTAGAAATGACAACACCTATGCCAATTCGGAAGTGAAGGGGTCTTTGCTGTGGTTTAGACACCAGGCGGAGAAAAAAGACTACTTTAAGGCATAGAGGCGTCTCGTAGCCGGAGCTCTAGCCTCCGAAATTGTGTTTAAGACTCGTTCTGGGAGGTACGAAGGCTCCCGTCGAGCGACCAGAGGTGCAGGGCCCATAGGTCGGGCCGAGGATGCCATAATGTCCCGTTCGCTTGAGAGAGGAGATCCTGTCTCAGTGGAAGAGGCCAAGGGGCCGCTATCAGTCGCTGAGTCAGCTCTGATAGGCACAGCTGG
>NW_015651866.1:174335-174761 GCF_001515625.1 Sinocyclocheilus rhinocerous
AATAAATTGGGCAGTGAGAGTTGTCTTCTGAGGCAAAGAGGTCTACCTCGGCCTCGCCGAAGACCTCCCAGATTCTCTGAACCGTCTGTGGATGGAGCGTCCACTCCTCTGAGGGGACATTGCTCCTTGATAACATGTCCGCTCCTTGATTCAATTTGCCCGGTATATGCGCCGCTCTCAGCGAACGCAGGTTGAGTTGAGCCCATTCCAGAAGGCACTCTACCAGAATGAAGAGGCGCTTCGAGGGGAGGCCTCCTTGGCGATTTATGTAGGACACCACCTACATGTTGTCCGATCAGGTTAGCACATGGTGCCCCTTTAGGACTGGCAGGAAGAACTGACAGAACTGACAGACTGCTAGCATTTCCAGGCAGTTGATGTGGAAGCCTTTTTCCGCCTTCGACCAGTGGCCGCAGTGGCCGAAGG
>NW_015651866.1:176065-178726 GCF_001515625.1 Sinocyclocheilus rhinocerous
AAGAACGAGATTCGCTGGCTGGGAAGCAACGGGCTCTTGGCAAGATTGACCCTGAGTCCCAGGCACTCCAGGTGGCTGAGAAGGAGGGCTCTGTGAAATATTAATTCTGCTTCCGACTGGGCTAGGACGAGCCAGTCGTAGAGATAATTGATAGTACGGATTCCAATCTGTCTCAGAGGGGAGAGAGCCGCATCCATGCACTTCGTAAAAGTCGGAGGCCACCATCTCTTTTGGGGATGAGGAAGTAACGACTGTAAAAGCCTGACTCGCTCTGGGCTGGAGGAACTTTTTCCAACGCTCCTTTTGCCAGCAAATTCATCACCTCTGAGCGCAGGACGGGGGCGTCCTTGCTCTGCACTGAGGTGGAGACCACGCCGCTGAAACGCAGGGGTCTGCTCTGCACTGAGGTGGAGACCACGCCGCTGAAGCACGGGGGTCTTCGAGCGAATTGGAGTGAATATCCTCGCTTTATTATCCCCATAACCCATTTTGACACTCCGGGGATGGCCTGCCAGGCCTCGGCCCGTGTGACGAGGGGTTGAATTAACTCGGGTGACTGGCCGCACGGGGGCAGAACACTCACGAGTGATGGAAGAAGAAGTTTGCTCTCTTTTTGAAAATGTTTGTATTTTATTATTTTGTCCGCTATCACAGCAGTTGAGTGCTTGGGCGCATGAATGGACCCATTGTTTGCACAAAACACATTTCCCTCTGTACCCGGAGCTGAACGGGGTCTGGCCGAGCGAGAGCGTCCCCGCGTCTGCTGCGCTTTAGCGAGCTGAACAGCAGGGGCGGCAGGTGCTGGCTTCGCAGGCTGCTGAGTTGGTGCAGACTTAGGGCGAGCTGAGGCAGCAGCGGAGCTGGAGCGCTTAGGCAGGAAATCTCGCATAGCCTGGGACGATTTCTGTGCCTCCATGAAGCGTTCAGCAAATCCTTCGACTGCCGGGCCGAAAAGACCTTTGGGGGAGACAGGAGCGTCGAGGAAGGGGATTTTATCCGCGTCCTTCATCTCCGTCAGCGTCAACCATAAATGCCGCTCGAGCACCACAAGGCTGGCGGTGGTCTTGGTGGCGTGTAGAGCCAGGTCAGTCGCGCTCCTCAGATTCCTGAGGGTAGCGGGGTCCAGGCCAGACTCGGAGGATGCGAGGATTTTGGCCTGGAAGAACTGGAGGCCTGCCATAGAATGAAGCGCCGAAGCCGCCTGTCCAGCTGAGGTGTAGGCGCGTCCAGCGAGAGCTGAAGTGGTCCTACACGGCTTAGATGGGTGAGCGGCCTTCGCTCTCCAGCCGATGGCCGTGGGTGGACAGAGATGCGAGGCCACTGACTCATCCAGGGGAGGTGGCTTATCGTACCCCATTTCTTCAGCGCCGTTGATGGAAGTGAGGGCGGATGAAGAGGCAGTATGGAGGCGGGCGGAGTAGGGAGTGCGCCACGATCTGGTGAGCTCGTCGTGGACCTCCGGGAAAAACGGAGAGGCACGCTGATGAGGGGCCTGGCGGCGCCCCGGCAGGAACCATTCATCCAGACGGTTGCGAGAGGGCTCCTCTGGCGGGGACCACTCTAAACCCAGCTCTTCAAGAGAGCGAGGCACGCGGGATCTGGGCCGGCATAAGCTCGCTCGTAGCCGATCACTCGACCCCTTTGCCCCGCTGTTTTTTCCTCACAGGTCCCTGGGAGGAAAGAAACAGGAGGGCGCGGGGGGAGGAGTCGCTCTCTGAAAAGAAAGCGATCCATGAGCGGAGAGAGGCGAGACTGAAGCTCTCGCAATGAAAGCAATTAGCTCCCGTGAGCGCAGCTTCCGCATGGGATGTCCACAAGCAGGAAACGCACTCCGTGTGGCTGTCATCACATTTTAATGTTTGATTAAAAACATTTTTCTTTAAATGTTTATTTTTTAAGTTTTTGTTTTGTTGGTTTGTTATTGATATGGGGCTTCAAGTTTTCAAAAAGCACAAATATGTAGTACAAAAAAAGCACAAATATGTGGTCTCACATTACACATATATGTAAATGTTACAGATTACATTACAGATTACATAAGATTATCAAACAAATTGCAGTTTACAATAATCAGTAAATGGTCTTGTGGACTGGGGAAGGTGTCATAAGCTGGGAGTATGTCTATATCTGTCACAGAGTCTAGTTGGTGTGCCCCTTACTGTCACTAGAGGGCTCACTTTGTAGTTTTGATTTGTTTCTCTGGACTTCAGTTCCCATCACCCTTTGCTTTGACATTCTAGTCTCATTACATTTAGCTGTGTCTCATTATCTTGTTAACTCATCCTCATATAAGCTCGGGTTTCTGTGTCCTTAGTTGCTGGTTGATTGTTTTCTGTTACATGTTTCTTTATTCTGGTTTCCCTGTTTTTGGATTACACTGTTTGTTTTTGGATTATTTATAATAAATGCTGCACTTGGATCATCCTGTTGGTGTAGATGATTGGATGGATTGGATGAAGGTATGGACATTAAGGACATTTTTAATCGTTGTCTGGATGAACCTCTATTGCAGTGGGAGGTGGAACTGGTGAAGTGTCTGGATTTCTGGAACTTCTCCAGATATTTGCAGCTCCGGAAGGAGAGTAAGATTAATCACCATCACCAGAATCTATCTGCAGGGACCATCCCACCCATACCTCATGCAAAGTAGCAAAGCCGACT
>NW_015651866.1:178878-188753 GCF_001515625.1 Sinocyclocheilus rhinocerous
GCCGTGCTGAGAGGTCCCGATTCCAGCTGCGAAGGCGTGTCAAATGGCGAGCGTGTTCAGCATACATGGCAACAAACACGTAAGTAAAAATGCTTATATTGTTGGGCTAATACAGTTCTTGGTAATATTAATCTGGTTGTCTTGAGTCCGGTGGTTCTGGAGGACCCGACTCCAGTGGTCTCGAGTCCGGTGGTCCTGGAGGACCTGTCTCCGGTGGTCCCAAGTCCGGTGGTCCTGGAGGAACCGGCCCTGGTGGTTCCAGAAGTTACTGAGGACCATCCCACCCATACCTCATGCAAAGTAGCAAAGTCGACTCTGGTGACCTCAAGTCAGATGGTCCTGGAGGACCCGACTCTGGTTGTCTTGAGTCCGGTGGTTCTGGAGGACCCGACTCCAGTGGTCTCGAGTCCGGTGGTCCTGGAGGACCTGTCTCCGGTGGTCCCAAGTCCGGTGGTCCTGGAGGAACCGGCCCTGGTGGTTCCAGAAGTTACTGAGCAGTCCACTCTTTTTATCTCTCCCAGGATCCTTGCCCTGCCGGCTCTACCCAGGCTCCTTGCCTTGCTAGCTCCTACCAAGCTCTTTGCCCTGCCGGCCCCACCTAAGCTATCTGTTTTGCTGGTCCCACGTAAGCTTCCTGCTTTGTTGGCCCAGGAGCCTGCCCCAGAACCCGCTTCAGTCTGTGAGCCTTCAGAGTCCACTCATGAACTTACTCCGGTCCAGGAGCCCTCAGAATCCAATCCAGAGCCCGCTCCAGTCAGTGAGCCTTCAGAATTCACTTCAGAACCCGAGGTGGTGGGTTCTGCTGTGGAGGCCCTCGAGGTGGCGGCATCCGCTTCAGCTCTCCTCTGGGTGTTGCTGTCCATTCCTGAACACTCAGCCTGCCTTGTCATGGCCAAGGAGAACATGTGGTTGAACTGTCTGCCAGTCCCGTTACAGCCGTCAAGGCTGTTACTAACATCTCTGTGCTTATCTTTGCAATACTACCTGAGTTGCTAGGAGGTTCATCGGCCCTGTCAGCTCCGTTGAGGTGGTCATCAGTTCCGCCTTTTCATTCTGCCAAGCTCCTGGTTCGGTTTTTTTTTTTGTTTCTCTGGACTTCAGTTCCCATCACCCTTTGCTTTGACGTTCTATTCTCATTACATTCAGCTGTGTCTCATTATCTTGTTAACTCATCCTCATATAAGCTCGGGTTTCTGTGTCCTTAGTTGCTGGTTGATTTGTTTTCTGTTACGTGTTTCTTTATTCTGGTCGCGCTGTTTTTGGATTATAATAAATGCTGCACTTGGATCATCCTGTTTGTGAGTGTTCCGTGACAATATCTAACTCTTTTACTTTAAAACAGCCTGGAAAATCCGGCTTCCCTTCATATATGAACCCCTTAAAAAATCCATCTATGCAAGCAATGGAATGCATTTGTCCAATTCCTAATCATACACAACTAACCTACAGCAGCTGTTGCTGGCCAAGCAAGCTTTGTACACAGATTATCCATTGTGTCCAAGCTCCCACATTCCCGCTGTGATATTGCAACACAGGGTTGAAACAGCCCTTCCCACTGTCTGCACTTCTGAATAAATTTTGCTAAATCCCTTTACACCAATAACCAATTTGAGGTCATTATTTTCTATACTGCTTTAAGGGAAATGGTGACACTTACCTTTTTGCCCTCCTTAGTTATTCAGCGAACATATTTTTACATCATTCTCCATTTTTAAAAGAAATTTCATAGCATTGGGGTATAATTAGGTTGGAAAAAATGTAACCATGCACTGAATTGAACACATTTAAGCAGTGTTAATATGAACACATTTAAACAGTTTAATATTACACCCATTCTTGTCACAATGAGTATTTAAAAGAAGCCTTGAACCCCTTAGTTAATACAAGCGTAAATGAGAAAGGATCGGAGTGAGCCAACTGACAGCACAGGGACTAAGCAATTTTTGAATATTACTGACCCAGCATTTGGAAATACCTAACACAAGACGGCAAAAAAATGAATGCACTTTTAGTCCAGAAATCCTTTCACCTCCTTACATTCAACTGATCAGATTAAGAGAGAGGTTTAAGAAGATTTGGACAAAAAAAACCCTGCAATGGAAGGAGGAGTGGAAAAGGTGGAGGGGGGAGAACAGTTTGCGATTCAGTAGCCCCAGGCAATTCATCATAGAAATTGAGTTTCTAATGCAGCATCTTGTGAATCCCTTTTGCTCTGTCAACGTTTTAATACATTACATTGAGAAATTGTAAATCATGTTATAAAAAGGCCACCGAAAGCTGGCACTAACTGCCCCCCTTAACTAACTCTTTCATTTCTTAGTTCCTTCTCTCTTTCTTACTCTTTACATCTCACACTCGCACACATACCAGTGCTCTCCATACAGAGTTGGATCTGTCGGAGAAAGAAAAAAAAACAATAATAAACCTGCTGCAGGTCCTGTTTCTTACAAGAGAAAAAGGAATCTAAATCTCATCACGCCTGTTAAGTTGTGATTTGAAGAGAGTAGAGAGTTGTGGGCCTTGACACATTCTGTAGACTGAGTTTGTTTCTTTCCTTCTATTTCCGCTCTTCACCATCCCTCTCACTACCGTCTGTCAAAAAGAGGGACAAAAGCAGACAAATGGAGGTGGATATAATAGCGGACTCAAGTCACCACTCAATGAGAGCTAGTGAACGTGGCACTCTAGTAATAATTCTTATGTCATGTAAGATCATTGAAGTCGAAGTGTCTGAAGACTAAACCTCCTTTTTGCATACAGTCCAAACAATGAACCTGTGCTATCGCTGCAGTTTAGTTCATGGCATTCATGGGCTCAGAACAGCAGCAGGGAATCTGAAATATGGCTTGTCTTTCAGGAGAGTGATGCAATATGTGGTTATACAGTGTTTGAATTGAACTTATTAGTCAAGGTTGGTGTTTCATTCAACTTATGATTGTACATACACTAAATAAGAATTATAAGAGTGTCCATGATAAAGATAAGAAAACATCTTTACAAAAAAAATCTAGTTTAAAACACATATGGCATGTTCTTGGAAATATAGTCTTTAAATAGTTGGTTTCACAGAGGTTAAAATAATTTTTTTACTAC
Source organism: Sinocyclocheilus rhinocerous (assembly GCF_001515625.1). Lineage (NCBI taxonomy): Eukaryota > Metazoa > Chordata > Actinopteri > Cypriniformes > Cyprinidae > Sinocyclocheilus > Sinocyclocheilus rhinocerous. The sequence continues at coordinate 181,972 of NW_015651866.1, forward strand.
TTTTCAAATAATGTGTAAATACATTTTGCAATCTGAACTAACCTTGACTTGTCTATTAATAAATAAGTAATGTCACACACACACACATTATTTATACATGAGTGTGTGTGTGTGTGTGTGTGCATATATATATATATATATATATACACACACACACACACACACACACATAGAGTAAATAGTACAATACTACCAGACTTTACTATACTATTTATTTCAAATAAAATAAATCGCACACTAAAATCTACCATAATCAGTTAAATAATTGTCGATTTTGCAACAAATATAACCTTTATCAGGGACTTCATGGCTGCATTTGTAGTCATAAATCTTTCAGTAAATCTGTTATTAATATGCATAAGTGTTATAATCTTGTCTTGAATGGGCAGCCGTGTGAGGGGGAGATTTGGGGAATCCGACATAAGTTTTCAGACAAGAAAATGGTCACCCTCTTAATCAAATTCGAAATTACGCTTTTCATATCGATCGGTGGAGCATGTAGCTGTCACTGAATATTACATATCTTAACATCCTACCATTAAGAAACCACTTCAGCTGACTGCATTACTTATTGTACTAATAAACTTTGTAAAAAAAAAATTCTTAATTGACACAGTTCATCTCCCTCAGATATGAGAGATGATTCCACACACCCGAGAAGGTGTGCATCTGCTACATGTGTGGACACTGGCATTAGCATGCTAATAAAGGACTGTGAACCAACGCGTATGTAGTGTGTGTTTATTTGTTTATTTACATTAGACATGTATTGGGCGTAATCTAAGTTCTCACTGTGACCAGCTGAAGACTCTTGCTGCCTCTCAGGAATCATTAGCTGGCTGACTGTTCAGGTGCAGCGAGCTCTGTCACACAACTAAACTTTATTTAATGCTTCAGGAGGCTGTTTCACTATGGGTCTCATGTGTAACAAAAAAGTAATCTCAAGGTGACGAGAGGAGAGCCGCAAAGACGCACCGTTCCTTCATCTTCATCCTTCCAACCTCCCTGGAGCTCTTGCCTGTGTGAAGGTGATATTTCTGAAAGGCTCCCTGGACATATGGTTTATGACGTTAGGAACATCCCAGCATCCCAGAGTCTTTCAGCAGCTGCCATACTATTCTCTCAATAAATCACTGCAAGTAAGTATGTAAATAAATAAGTAAATAAACAAATAAATAGTCTTGTTTTTGAATAATTTTTTTACAAATACATTTAACTAAGAACTAAAACTGCATAAGATATTGAAGGGATAATTCACCCAAAATGAAAATTTCATAATTTACTCAGCCTCAAATTGTTCAAATTTGTATGAATTTCTTTCATTTCATTCTTTCAACACAAAAGAATATATTTTGTAGCATGTTGGTAACCAAGTTGACGGTAGCCATTTACTTCCATAGTATGGGAAAAAATACCAAGTTCTGTTTTCAACAACTAAAATAAATTCATGAGGTTTGGAACAACTTGAGGGTCATTAAATGATTAAATGAAAAGAATTTTCATTTTTGGGTAGACTATCCCTTTAATGGTATAATTCTGTTATCATTTATTAACCCTCATGTTGTTTCAAACCTATATGACTTTCTTTCTTGCATGAAACACAAAAGAAGATATTTTGAAGTTTGGTTGTTATAATTTTTTTCACAAACAGAACAACCAAAAAAATATATTCTTCAAAATACCTTCCTTATTTGTGCTCCACATAAGAAAAAAAGCTTATAAGAGAATTTTACAGACATGATTACTTAGTTTTATTATGTTTTATACATGGATATATATTTAGACTTTATCAAAGACTACTTAATTGTAGCTTATTTGTAGATTATGTCTAATTTGTACCATAAAAATTGTCATATTTCTCAGTCATTTCCTATGGAAGATCAAAAGTGTGACTTTTAAGCCCAATTAACATTTTCCATTTAGGTCCACAGTTATTTGTGTGCTCTTGTTGCAAGTGCCACAAAAGTCACTAAGTTTCATACCATTCCAATGAAGTAAAAAAAAAATGTATAATAATAATTCAAAACATAAAATTTTTCAGCCTAAAATGACCAATGATGACCAGAAGGTTAACACAGTTGTATTTAACCCAGAAAGTTTATTTAAGGGCAGTAGAAACTTTGTTCATTCTTAAATTAAAAGCAATATTCCACTGTTTACAAATAGCTTAGATATGTATTGGTTGTAACAGCAAAAATCTTCCCTATTCACAGTCATAGATGAAGCTAGGATGTATTTAATTGTGTAAAAAGGCATAAAAAACACTGACCAATTAAACTGCTTTTAAAATGCTTATGGTAATGAGCCATGGCCTACATGTCATGGAAATCTCATCTCCACGAGTCTGCTTAATGCTTTTATCTGAAGGGAGTGTTTCACGTAGGACAGGTAAGTGAAACTGGGTCACTGAGCTTTACTTCCAATTTGCCACAGCATTCACAAAGTGTGAATCATACAATGATTTAATCTCACTTAAGTCCACTTAAACCCCTCTCTGCCGCAGAATGGCTCACTTGAACTGTCACAGGTAGGCCCATTTTATTGTACCATCTCTCCTGCTCTCCTTACACCAACAGAGCCACTATTACAAGAGTGTTTATGAACCAGCGGATTGACCTGACATCTCCTACAAATCCATCCAAACTCTATTCGACAGGATTAGGGTGTTAAGCGACCATATAAAGCCATTAATGCACCTCTGTCTGCGTTTAATAGGAGAAAATTATTGGTCATCCAATCTTTTACATTTAACACATTCTGTTAGCTTGGATAATTTAGAAGTTGCATCTGGTCTTGTTGAGATATATAGTTGAGTATCAGCATAACAGAGGAAACTAATCCCGTATTTTCTAATAATATTACCAAGGGGCAACATGTATATCGAAAATAGCAGAGGACCTAGGACAGATCCTTGTGGCACTCCATATTTTACTGGTGATAATTGAGATGACTCCCCATTTAAATGAACAAGGTGGTAGCGATCGGACAGGTAGGATCTAAACCATCTTAAAGCCTGCCCTTGAATACCTGTATAGTTTTGTAATCGATCTATGAGTATGTCATGATCTATAGTGTCGAACGCAGCACTAAGATCAAGTAAAACTAGCAATGAGATACAGCCTTGGTCTGACGCAAGAAGCAAGTCATTTGTAATTTTAACAAGTGCAGTTTCTGTGCTATGGTGGGGCCTGAAACCTGACTGAAATTCTTCATAGAGATCATTTTTTTGCAGGAAGGAGCGCAATTGTGCAGACACAACTTTTTCTAAAATTTTAGACATAAAAGGAAGATTTGAGATGGGTCTGTAATTTGCCAGTTCACTAGGATCTAGTTGTGGTTTCTTAATAAGAGGCTTAATAACCGCCAGCTTGAATGGTTTTGGGACGTGACCTAAAGACAACGACGAGTTAATAATATTGAGAAGCGGTTCTTCTGCTACAGTTAACAACTCTTTCAATTATTTAGTGGGTACAGGATCTAACAGGCATGTTGTTGCTTTCGATGCAGTTATAAGTTTATTTAGCTCTTCCTGTCCTATAGTTGTAAAGCACTGCAGTTTATCTTTTGGTGCGATGAATGAAGCTGAAGTATTATACGCTGTAGAATCTACATTTGTTATTGTATTTCTGATGTTATCTATTTTATCAGTGAAGAAATTCATAAAGTCATTACTATTAAACTGTGAGGGAATATTTAGATCGGGTGGTGTCTGGTTATTTGTTAATCTAGCCACTGTGCTAAATAAAAACCTTGGATTGTTTTGGTTATTTTCTATGAGTTTGTGGATATGCTCGGCCCTGGCAGCTTTTAGAGCCTGTCTATAGCTGGACATACTGTTTTTCCACGCAATTCTAAAAACTTCCAAGTTCGTTTTTCTCCATTTGCGCTCAAGACTATGAGTTTTTTTCTTGAGAGAATGGGTATTACTGTTGTACCATGGCGCAGTACGTTTTTCTCTAACCTTTTTCAATTTGATGGGGGCAACAGCTTCTAATGTATTAGAGAAGATAGTGCCCATGTTGCTAGTCATTTCGTCTAGTTCATGTGCATTTATGGGTACACAGAGCAGTTGAGATAAATCAGGCAGGTTATTTGTCAATTTGTCTTTGATGGCTGGAACAATAGTTCTGCCAGGACGATAATGCAGAGCCATATAGTTAATATCAGTTAGGGATGCACCGATACCACTTTTTCCAGTACTCGCCCGATACCGATACTTTTATTTTTGGTACTTGCCGATACCGATCATCACTTTGAGGTACGATATCTATGTCAGTAAGATCAATTCCATGCGATATAATTAAATCTAGCGTATGATTAAAACGATGAGTGGGCCCGGTGATGTTTTGCTTGACTCCAAAAGAGTTTATTATATCAGTAAACGCAAGTCCTAATGCATCATCTGTATTAGCAACATGAATGTTAAAATCTCTGACAATTAGCGCTTTATCAACAGTAACCAATAGGTCTGAGAGGAAATCTGCAAATTCTTTTAGGAAATCTGTATACGGCCCTGGTGGTCTATACACAGTAGCCAGAGCAAGAGATATGATAGATTTATTTTGCATATCTGACAGTGTAACATTAAGCAGAAGTATTTTGAATGAGATAAACCTGTGTCCTGTTTTCTGAGTAACATTGAGAATATCACTATATATTGTTGCAACACCGCCGCCACGACCAGTCTGACGGGGCTCATGCTTATAACAGTAGCTTGGTGGAGTAGACTCCACAAGCTACAAGAGAGGGGCTTTCGTCGCCCTTCAGGATCGCGGGTATCTGCACAGAAACATCGAGAACACGCGCACCAGGTAAACAGTAAGTGTGCACTTTATCTTCAGCTAACGTAGCACAGACGTGCCGGACGATGGAGTAAATTTATATGTCATATACAACAGTTCTTTCTAGTCCTCGAATCTGATTGGCTTAGAGTCTTTTCCAGAAATGTGATATTCTAGTGATAACAGAACTCAAACCGTTTGTATCACTCCTCTTGCTCATACAGTATATTAGGGCCTAGTGTGCAAGCTCTGCCACAAATACGTGCATGGCATTAACACAGCAAACACAGATTTGTACCATTACATTGGAAGTACAGACTTTTCAAACAGAGTATTAAGTTCAACCACAATTATTTCTTTGTATCGGATGGGGATGGATCATAATATTCAAATCCTTCTTTAACCTTTCATAGCAGGAGGATTAGAGAGGAAAGTCTCCATTCCGAACTGTTTCCTCACCCCCCCACTCGCCAGCAATAATAACGATCATTATCACTATTGTGTGAAAACGGATTATTATATCAGTGTATAAACCCAGGAACACCCCTACTATTATAAAGTTATTTCATTCTGCTCAGGACTGCTGTCTGAGAATGGCAGGGGTCCCTGGCAGTCACCGAGGCCATCATGGGTGACTGCGCTTCTGATCCGCCATTGTCTGAGCAGCACAGTGTCTATTCCAGGAGTTTAATATACTTAAGCGGCACACTCTCTCACTCTTGATCTTAAATATTTGATCTGAGGAAAATGAAATCCAACAGTGCAGAAACATATTCCTCATTCACATTAAGAGAGTCGTGTCCCTGGAGCGAGCTACAGCACACTGCGGAGGAAGAAGAAGAAACTCGACCAGTATGTACGGTTTGGGATTTTAGTTAACAGGAACAGTGTTCATTACTTTGTTAAAGATGTTGATGAATAGTTATCAAAGCATGTATGTAAAAGTTTAGAGTATTTTAATAAAAGATGAGAAAAAGAAGGAAAAAAGAAAGAATTGAAAGATGGTCTGACTGTAATGAAGTGATTCTTCAATGAACACACTTCACTGGTGATTCACATTAACATTCATCTCACAAAACTGACTTCAAACTCTTTCAACAATCACATAACCTGAATAAACATCAACTTTTGTTCTGTAAACTTCAGATATCTTGACCTTGTAAGGAAGGAACATTTATTTAAATTATAGCAATAGACTGTGAAAACGTAAAGTCAAGATTTAAAATAAAACTGCTGGAGAGTCTAAAGCCGCAAGTGGCAATGGTCTTTATTTTTCTCTTATTTTTGTATTTAAAGAGTTTTAGAAACAGCGCAGTGCTCAAATTCATCTTGAACACAAACTAAAGTAAAACTTCTATTTCATTTAGTTACTTTTCCCTTCAATTCTTTCATGTTTAATATTCCATAGCAAGGTCACACTTCTGTGCTTCCCCACACCCCTCGGTTTTCATACCAGCGTGGTTATATTTCTTAAACATGTGCACTTCTTTAATTAAATCATATCTCGATTCAGTCCATCTCAGTCTTATTGACAGCAAGGTCATAAAACTATTAAGAAAAGTCGTCTGTAAAACTGTCATGAGCAAGAGGTGGTTCAAGAGGTTAATTAAGTGCCAACTGCGGTTTCTTGGAATTCTTCCATCAGAGACAACCTGGAGGGAGAGCGGCATTCCTGCACAAAGATGTGCGTGCTCAGTTAAGCAGAAACACAAGGGCACCATCACTATTTGTATAAATGAAAAAAAAAAAAAAAACGTATGTTTTTGTTAATGTATTAAGCTGTGCCACTGAAAATGTTATATTGCAGAAAACCAATTATCCACTGAACAGCTTTTGTGTAAACAGGATCAGCCTAAGATCAGTATATATATACAGGTGCATCTCAATAAATTAGAATGTCGTGGAAAAGTTCATTTATTTCAGTAATTCAACTCAAATTGTGAAACTTGTGTATTAAATAAATTCAATGCACACAGACTGAAGTAGCTTAAGTCTTTGGTT
>NW_015651866.1:188773-190443 GCF_001515625.1 Sinocyclocheilus rhinocerous
CTAATTTATTGAGATGCACCTGTATATATATATATATATATAAAACATAAAAATACATAATTTTTTACATTAACATACTTTTACATATATTTTACATATTTACTTACCCGCAGGTAAGAACATATTACATATACAACTGCATATAGAACAGCATTTTCCATGTTTGAAATTCTAGAGAACCAGTTCCTGAGTCATAATGTGAAACAAGCTGTCACTCCCACAGTCGGTTATCAGACCTCTGACAAATGGCTCGTGATGAGGACCTCAGATGTTTGTCTCTGATGGTTGCATTTTTCTCTTGTGAAAATTATGACACGTTTTTTTTCCTGTTCAGCCAACTTGTTTTGATCTTTACTCGTGCCCCTCATCAACTCCACCACTTCAAGCTGAGGCATCTGTTCAGAGGGAGATTAGACACGAGATGGGAATGTGTATTGTGGCTACATTTCAAAGACCCCAAAAGCACCATTTCTCAGATTAGACAATGCAGAGACTGAGTTGTAGACAGTGCTACTGCTTTCAGATTTGTTTTTCTTTTCTTTTCTTTTCTCTTTTCTTTTGAATATGGGATTTCAATAGATTAGGTCTGACTGACATCTGTTACCTTAAAGACCTAAAAAGTAAACATTAACAAAAAAATAAATAAAATAAAATAAAATAAAAATTGTTGCAGCAAAGGTATCAGACTCAGTATAGGCTAAATAATATATACATTATTCATTCATGAAGAATAAAGTATAAAGAATATCTGCAGGAAAACGTAGAAATATATGGAGCTGGATTTAAAGCAATTCTTAAAGAAAGAATAAGAATATTTTTTTTCTCTGTTCAATTTGAAAATGAACTTAAACAGATTGCCCCAGATTGGTGAATTTAAATGTCAATAATTATTATATTTTATACATATATTTATACAACAGTTCTTTCTGGACCTCAAATCTGACTGGCTGACAGCCTTTTCCAGTGGTGCGATATTCTAGTGATAACAGAACTCCAACCGTTTCACCATTTGTATCTCTCCGCTTGCAATATTTCTCACAGTGAGTGTCATGGCGGACGCCCAAATCCATTATCATTTTATAACACTGTTTTGGTGTTACAGAATGTAGTTTTAAGAGTTTTTAGGCGAGAATGTACGTAGTTGTTTTTACTTCAAATATGCGGTTTGTTAATAAAGATAACATCTATTTGAAATTTTGCTTTGATATTTTCGGAGATGTGAGCTCCAGGTCGTCAGTGGGCGTTCAGTGCTCATGAACCCGCCGAGAACAGCCTTACCTCGACCAGTTCTTCTTATCGCTGGCTCTGATGTTTCTATGGTGGTTAAACATGAGTTATTCTTTGTTTTAGGTAAATCTTTGGTCTCATTAATCTATTATTTGTTCCAGAGCAAATAGTTTTAGTTAAGGGCAAAGTATCATAACGTTATATTTGATAACTTTAATGCTGTATATCAGAGTGCTGCCTTTGTACTTTTGACTGAATTGCCTAGCAACCTTTATGATGGCTGTTGTTGTTGTTTATTAAATATTATAATTCAATAAATAATATAAATAATAGTAGTATTTAATTATATTATTTGGTATTGAGAAACAGTGTGTGCGTGTTTGTGATGATTATATATATATATATATATATATATATATTACATTTACATTTAGTCATTTAGC
>NW_015651866.1:203341-205798 GCF_001515625.1 Sinocyclocheilus rhinocerous
TTTGTATATATATATATATATATATATATATATATACATACATACAGAATGAAATTGTGACATTTTCAAAAAGTTGTTATTCTCCTTACATTTAAACCTTGTGCAGAGCAAATGGACATGAGACACTTAAAAAAACAACAACAACATTTATTACGCATCAAACATGGCATGAAACATATTGGGGTTCCAGGTTTAAATGTGCAGAGAAGAAAATTGTCACCAAAAACAGGAGGGTGAGAAAATCACGACAATTTTCATTATTAGGCGAACGGTCCCTTTAACACGTTTCTTACAAGATGCATAGTAAAATGCGATTAAAGAGTGACGCATTCAGGTATAATGGCTTACGTGTTTGTCTCTGTTTTCTGCCCTCACTGTTACCTTTGATACCAAAGATGTAGCACAACAAATACTACCGAAATGACTAGAAGCCAAAGCAGAGATCCCTTGAAAGGGTCCTGTTAGGGGTAGCTGGGGAAAGTTGAAGAGAGCAAACAAAGCCTTTGGCTGCATGGCCTGATAAACAGAAGTATCCAGGGTAATGCATTATTCGCTCAGGGAATTAATCAATTTCCACACATGCCCTGGCCCTTGCAATTATACTGCACAAAAATGCTATCCATCACTTTCACAGCCAAAGGGACAAAACGGTCCCTTTAACAAGTTTCTTACAAGATGCATAGTAAAATGCGATTAAAGAGTGACGCATTCAGGTATAATGGCTTACGTGTTTGTCTCTGTTTTCTGCCCTCACTGTTACCTTTGATACCAAAGATGTAGCACAACAAATACTACCGAAATGACTAGAAGCCAAAGCAGAGATCCCTTGAAAGGGTCCTGTTAGGGGTAGCTGGGGAAAGTTGAAGAGAGCAAACAAAGCCTTTGGCTGCATGGCCTGATAAACAGAAGTATCCAGGGTAATGCATTATTCGCTCAGGGAATTAATCAATTTCCACACATGCCCTGGCCCTTGCAATTATACTGCACAAAAATGCTATCCATCACTTTCACAGCCAAAGGGACAAATAGTGGTCAGAGCTGTAAGGGAGTGCCGTCTGAATGCAGGGACGCAAAAATTTCACTTATTGCTGTCCTGGCATTACCTATGCAGATCTTTATCAGTGGCCAGTGCCTCTATTGTGACCATTTTGCTGGCCTACAATGGCTTTCTGTACACCCAAGCTACTGGGAGATTGGCTAAAATTATACTCCCTTCATGCTTGGCTAGGTGGCAGTTTAGAAACAAGCTTCCTGTGGAAGCCAGGAGAAGATTGCTGATAATAGAAGCCTCACATCCTGTTGACCTTTCGTCTGCTTTTTCCTTCTCCTTCCTCTTTTTTTTATTTTCCTCTCCAACTGTTCTTCAATTGCTGTGACAGTGAGAAAAGGACAGATTGCTTGGGAGGGGACATAAAAACTCCCTGACGTTAATATAAAACGTTACATGTGTCATCAATATAAACATGCAGATTTAACCCTCTACCGCATGGTGTGGCCATATGGCAACATGGTCTTTGTGTTAATTTCCTTGCCACTGTCTCTTTAAGAGAACATTCTCGTTTTTTTTGTTGGAAAGAGAAGACCTTAGTTTAGCCAATGATGAAGATTGCTGATAATAGAAGCCTCACATCCTGTTGACCTTTCGTCTGCTTTTTCCTTCTCCTTCCTCTTTTTTTTATTTTCCTCTCCAACTGTTCTTCAATTGCTGTGACAGTGAGAAAAGGACAGATTGCTTGGGAGGGGACATAAAAACTCCCTGACGTTAATATAAAACGTTACATGTGTCATCAATATAAACATGCAGATTTAATAACCAAAAATGTGATACCTAAGTGTTTTATTACGATATTCTTAAGAAACGTTGAAGGGATTACTTTTTGGACTTCATTCATGAAGAACAATAAAAATAAGCATTTGTCATATATAAATAAAAAAATCATATTATATCTTCTAAATATCAAATGCTGTGAATTTGAGGTAAAATTATTTAAAACAGTACATGCATCCTATTTTGCATACTATTGCTGTAGTATAGTGCAAACAACTGTTCACAGTGATAAATTTAACAAGACCTAGTGTACTATTACCTGGATGTGGGGAATGTTGGACATTTATGGACTTACAGGGATTAAATGAAATTTCACTGTGCATTTACTCACCCTCAGGCCATGCAAGATGTAGGTGACTTTTTCTTTTCTTGAGTAGAACAGTAAAGAAGATTTTTTGCTGAAACCATGGTCCTTGGTGATTCGTAAAATGCAAGTCAGTGGCTACCTGTTTTTGAGAATCATAATCAAACAGACGATGAACACAATTAACAGCAATTATTATATGATGCAATCAAACTTGTAGCAAAATTTGGTAGTTATGTATGTTTTTTCAGGGTTGGCATCAACTGAGGTCAGTGACTTTTGCAGTGACTGTAAAATTGGGGTAATATGATCATATTTTCTTGAC
>NW_015651867.1:0-489 GCF_001515625.1 Sinocyclocheilus rhinocerous
AGTACCTAGGATAGCAAAGTCCACTAAAAGAGGTAGAGCTTTTTCCCAAACTCTGGAATAACCTTCCTGATAAAGTTTGGGGTTCAGACACACTCTCTTTGTTTAAATCTAGATTAAAGACACATCTCTTTTGCCAAGCATTCAAATAATGCATCTCATAATCTTGACGATTCGCTACTGTGAGGAGCATGGAGCGAGGAACGAGGAGATGTGGAGTAGACTTCAAACAAACAGACTTTAATTAACATCAGTGGAACCAGGAATACACACGTAGAGGGGAAAGACGAACATTACTGGACGAAGAAACTCTGAACAGGACTCACTATAAATACACTTGACTTGACGAGACACACTTGGGAGCAATAAACAATCAAACACATGGGAAAACTATGTCAGGGCAGGCACATGGAGAGGGAAAACACACAGATAGAGTCCAGGGGCATAACAATAATCTTGTACTGCAGTTATATCTGATCAAATGCACATTAT
>NW_015651868.1:0-1527 GCF_001515625.1 Sinocyclocheilus rhinocerous
CCGTTTTACTCAATTTCCTTTTTATTGAAGGAAATGAAAGTATAATTAATGTCATTTGTTTTTAAAGATTTTATTAAATATAAAACTTGTGCTGTTGTGCTAATTCAGAAGGAAAACTTTGTTGTCAGTGGACAGAAATATTACCCCGACAAGCCAATGTAAACATTTCAACTGCATTGTCTGTAAATTTGCAACAAACAAATATACAGAGGTCCTTTTTTTATCAGTAGCCTACAGAACATTCTCAAGACAACCTAAAAGGACAGTTAAAAAGGGCTTAATTAAAAAAAAAAAAGTATTCTAAATGGTACCAGGATTTTTAAAATCAAATTTAAGACCTTAGTCAAAAGTATCAATTATTATATTAATTTAAACAATTATTATCAATTAATTATTATATTAAATAACATATAAATATATCTTAGTGTATTAATTGTTTAGATTTTTATAATGCATTAGCTTTTTGTCGATCCACTGGTTCACATTTTAAAAATATGTAGCAAAAATAGCAGATGGGCTTTTTGAAAAAGCAAATTCGTTCTCTGCCAGCAGGTGTCACTTTCAGAACTGCAGAAATATAGTGGTTTCCCCGGTAACCGCAGTACACAAAGCTGACGTGCAGCGCTCAAGTTTATTCAGTGAAATCGTAGCCTTTTGAACTTTAATCGTCATATTAATAATCCATATAAAATTCTTGTCTTTCCGTCCCCAAAGACCTCTTATAATTTAGACTTTTTGTACCATTTAAGAGTTTGCATGGCCTTAAATGTAAACAATTTAATTGAAGACGTTTTAAGGACTCGCGGAAACCCTAATAAGAACATAGTCCAGTGCAAACATTTCTGTCATGCATTTGGCAAAAAGCTTTTGTTGACTATGAATTTTACCTTTGAAATTTGAGGCAAGTGCAACTCTGGCATCCCCGTTGTTTGTGAGCAGCGAAGGAAAACGAGGAAAAGAGGGAAAATTCATTTTTCAAATGTCACATTTCCTCACCGTCACAACCCTAATGGCGATTTAAATAAAATACAGATTTCCAAACAATCCAAACATATGGGTATCCCCTTGAACTTGGTAAAAAGATAATCTGTTTACCATCTTGACTTGAAAATACTGTTTTCATGGTCAGTTTTTCATTTATTATTTGCTAATGTTAATGAATGTTTACATTAGAGTGCACGTCCTACTACGCTGAAATTAATAGGGGAGCGGCTGGAAACTAGCGACCTCTCCTGGTTGGAGATAGTATTAACATCATAAACTGAAAGCAATCTTTACGTGACTTGCTTTTCAAATGTTTTAAAATTGATCATCCGAGTCTAATATGATCCTGCGGGCCGTATACGGGCCACCAGTTGCCCATCCCTGGTTTAGAATAACCTCAACACCAGACAGAAACTGAATGCACGTCACACCTCTAACGTTATTGCATTTTATCATGTTCTGGGGTCTCAGAGAGCCCAAACAGCTCACCCAAAATAATTTTGCTACTACTCACGTCAATTATTAATCACACACTTGTATATT
>NW_015651869.1:0-1400 GCF_001515625.1 Sinocyclocheilus rhinocerous
CAAATTTATTATAATACTTAATATTACTACAATTATAAATTATATTAACAATTTAATAAATTATAACAGTTTGTATGAACAATATTAATCAAATTATCCATAGAAACCGTTTTACTGTGGTGAATGAAGTTCGAGGTTGCGGCGGTCATATTCAGGTTGCAAACTGCGTACACCAAACATCTTTTTATGAATATGGTCCATTTCGAAGTGTTTATATCCAGGGTTTGAAATTAACACCCGTCAACCCACCAAATGCGGGTAAAAATCAGCTGTGGCGGGTAACGCTGTCAAATCATTAGCCAATTTGGCGGGTTACTTTTCGTAAATTATGTTTACTAATTAATTTCTTGAGGAAGTTCATGTATGTAGGCTATTAGTTAATATCGCAATAATTTTTTTAAAGGTTAATTACAGTTCTTTTAAAGTCGTTACCGAGTAATGCGTTTCGAGACTGATTTAATTTAGAATAGGCTATTCGTTCTCAACTCAAAGTCGAGTCATTTTCTTCATTTATTAGAAATCTTTAAATTCGCTAGTGAGCAATTCCAGTGTTATGGATGTGACATTTGCAGTAAAAACTTGAAACATAAATTCTCAGAGAATGTATATGTTAACAATATATTGAAACATCTGTTTATATTTTTCTAAACCCCTAACCGTAGAGTTCAGGCATCAGAAAAATATCAGTCTATACACGGGTTTAATATTTTAAATGAGGGAAATATGCATGCGTTACGGACGTGACAAAAAAGGACTTGAGTTTTTGGGAGTCGACATACTTTGTAGAAATTCTGCGAATTAAAATGCACAAGCCAAAAAAAATTATACCAGCCGAAACGATAAGGGTTTGCTCTCCATGGAACATAAATTATTTTATTTTGTTTTTCATGATTGTATTTATGAGGAAAAACCATTGTTACGAACGTGACAGATCTGAAATTGACACTTGCCTGACTCTAGAAAATCAGATAAAATGCTTTAAAAACTTTAACTGAGATCTGTTTGTGGGTCTCTGTTGGGTATTTAAACCAATAAACATTGTCCTCTGAGACATCTGTATGGTAAGTTAATTTATATTAATAACATTTAAACTGAAATCACCTTGTTATAGATTAGCTTGTGTTCACGCGAGTGTGGTGTTAAAATGTAACCAGTGCAGACCTGTTTTAGCTTGTGCGCGAGTGTGGTGTTAAAATGTAACCAGTGCGGACCTGTTCAAAACTGAATTCAGACATGATATTGTTTGCTAATGTGGTGTTTACTTTAGACCCCGGATTATATAAAATTGCTAATATACATCATTAGCTATAATAAATGTTCATCAAGTTCCGGGGGTCGCAGAACAAGCTTAGGCAAATTGAAGCATTGTCTGCTTGTTAGTGTGTAAGCCTGTGTCTGTG
>NW_015651870.1:0-3944 GCF_001515625.1 Sinocyclocheilus rhinocerous
TGTTTCTCCCGCGATCCTCCAACGACTCCTTGGAAACTGTTCCACAATCTCCAACGAACCTGCAAAATATACAAACCATCAGAACTCAGATAATAACCCCAGAATCATTCACTGTGTTGATACTCACCTGCATTTACCTCACCCGTTCCATTCCTCTGCATATCCTGTCAATAAACCATCCTGTTTTGCACTTACCTGTTGTTTCCAGCCTTGATTTGTGACAATATCACAAATAAAAAGATTTGAAAAAACAGAAAAAAAGTTTTTTCTGACTTAAGTTTTCTTAGTTAAGAAACATGGGTTGGAGCTCCTAATTTTGAACTCTCAAAGTGCATTTATAGATAGACTAATTTAACTTTAAAATGTAATTTCTTTTTTTGCCAATTCTTAATAATTTTTTTTAAAATATCACTATAAATATCGTTTCGTGAGATATCGTTACATCCCTAAAATATATATGTGTGTGTGTGTGTGTGTGTGACTTATGCTGGCAAAATGAGTCACAATGAGCAAATTTTCCAAAATGAGTAATTTTTATTTTCACATTCTCCATTAAAAGACCTCCAAAATTATCAATGGTTTGTTGGAATTGGAATAAAAATGACTGAGCTACACCCGTTTGAAGTTGACAGAGTCAGCAAACTCAGTTCTGAGAAAAAAATTTATATTTTAATAATAATTATTATTAATAATAATAAAGGTTAATAATCACAATATAGTTATTTTATATTCTATCTTTGTTATTATATATAAAACGAATATAAGAAAAATAATGCACCTTTTCCATTTTACATCTAAACAAAAGCATTCAAGTAAAAAAATAAAAATAATAATAATCAAATGTAAATATCCCTTTTGTGTGTTCATTACAAATAAATTAATTATTAAAACTACAAATGCAATTAAATGAAGAGCAGCAAGTGATTCCCTCTTTTCTCTTATTGTTAGATTAACATTAATGAGACAGACGGCCTATATATTTTGACCTACTGTAATGCATGGATCTAATATAATGTTACACATCAGATGTTTTTCTCCAACAGTTCCCCAAATGTTCACTTCAGACATAACAGATTATGTTTGCGTGAACACATAAATACTGTAATTCTATGTATATGTGTATTATTTATTGGGACTGCGCATAGTTGGATGTCAGTCGTCACGAGAAGCGAATGGAGGAAAGGTACTTCCCTCAGAAAACGTACAAATAAAGACAATTTTAGATGTTCAATTACAATTTGGAGCATTGGGATCGCTAGATGAGGGCTTAATGAACAAATTTTTGTGAAAACCTGAAATTCGACTAAAATCAACATTTTGTTCACTTTATTATTTTTTTTTGCCTGTAGCTCAAAATTATATTCACACTCACAAACACGCTGTCTTATCCTTAATTAATAGGAGAATATGAGATGCCACCGAAACAAAGGAAAACAATTTCCACATCCTCTCAAAACCCACCACCAAGTCTCCCTAAGCCTCCGAGTTGTAAGTAACAGATTTCACTTTTGGTGTAATTTCTTGTGTTGTGTTGTGTTGATTTGATGGTGGTTTGTTAGTTAGTTAGTTAGTTAGTTTAGTTTAGTTTATTGTCCTTTTGGAAATTATTTTTGTATCTGTGGCAACTCTTCAGTGATCAACAACAATAATTAATAATACAAACATCAACAGGTTACAACACATCACAATTGCTTGTAATTATGTTTACACCTAATAATTATTTGCCTAATTTATTTTTGCATTACTTTAACCTGTGCTCTATCGCCTGTCTGAAAAGCTTGCTTTTTCTTCTTCAATGCTGCTTTTAATTCCCCATTTATCCATGGCTTGTCATTTGGATACCTTTTAATACATTTAGTTTTTATGACATTAGCCACACAAAAATGTATATAATCTGTCACCACATTATTTAGCTCATTTAAGTCCTCACTAGAATCTATAAAGACATGCCATGCTGTACAATCAAAACATCCTCTAAGACAGTCCACAGATTCCTCATTCCATATCTGGATGGTTCTCAGCTCAGGCTTGCTGGTTTTAAGCCGCTGTTTATAAAGAGGAACCAGATGTATCACATTGTGGTCTGAATCACCCAAGGGTGGTTTTGAGTACCCCTTATACGCATTCATGTGCGATGTCAATTAGTGAACAGGCCAAAAGAAAAAAAAAGTGCAGTGCCAGCTGGTGGTGAACATAGCTTTCCATGCTTTGTGTACAATACAAACAGGGGCCCGTTGTAGAAACTGCTTAGACTAGTCTTAAAAACTAGTCATCTAATTTGATTTCTTCAAGACTGGTCATAACTTGTTAAAGTCTGTTACAAAAAGATAGATTGGCCCAATCTGAGTCAAAAAAAGTAAGATTGATTGTCTAAGTGCTAGTTGGTCAAACAATTTCTTAAGACGCAATCTTAACATAGTGGCTATGTTTATGCAACTGGCCCCAGATTTCTGATGAGAATCCCATTTTAAAAATGTTTTTGACCAGTTAAGTTTTTGTCATGGCTTTTTGTGTAAGTTGCAGTGCCTTGCCAAAGTACTCAACTCTCTCGAACTGTAAGTTTATTCCATGCTTTCAATGTTTGTTGATAGACAAGCCACCTACTGACATCACAGTCACTGCCCATGCACCTGAGGAAGATGTGCCATCCCTGCCTAACCTTGCAGCTGATAATCCTTTCCATGGTATGTGCATTAATGTTGTTGTTTTTTTCCATCTGTTAAGATACATTTTTATTTTTTTAATCTTATTCAGTGAATTAAGCACCTTAACTAAACAAAAACTGTGTACCTCAGCTTATGCTGTCTGCTCTGTTTGAAGATGGCTACCAGGTAGGGCTGTGAATCTTTGGGTAGACAGCAAATTGATTCGATTGACGGTTTTCGATTCGATTCAAAAACAATTTTTGCAAATTCAGAATGATTCCTTTCGATTAACAGTTCGATTCTGCATTCTTTAAGTGCATTCACAGGATTATTTAAATGCCTCCCCTAAATTCTTTAAATGCTTAGACAGGGTGCAAATTACACATAACAGAGCTATTATTATTATTTATTTATTTATTTTTGTGTGTTAACTATTGTCTAGCATAGTGTTAATCTATAGCAGTGCTTCTCAAAGTCCGGACTCCGGTCCGGATCCGGACCCGGAGGGAATTCAGTCCGGGACCACCTCCATTTCGTATTTCAAGAACACTAATTATTTCCTACTTTTAGAAACGCATGTTAAACTTGTAAATCATATGTTTAGTTTTTTAATGTCTTTTTGGAGATGGTCCGAAATGAAAGCGAAGGCGAGATATTGAAACTTTTCCTTCATGACATTTGTTGTCATGACATCCAGCGAGCATATGACGTTTGACATAATCGAGAACTTTTTTATTTATTTATTTTTATCACTTAGATTATGGACATTTGACTTATAGCAGTGTCCAGTGTTTCCCATACATTGAATTATTTGTGGCGGTCTGTCACAGAATCAAAACTGACCGCCACAAATAGATTTTCCAAAAGGATTCTACTTCGTTGAATAAACTGAGCACTGCACGTTTCAAAATTAAAATGCAGCGCGGGTGTTTTTATATGAATGTATAATTGAAAAGAACCGACCGTCTTCAGAAAAGCTTTGATGTCATTTTCATTTCGTCTTTCCTAGCATTTGTGAGCGCAGCGCTTATTTGATTACAGACGTTACCGGGGAAACCGCCATATCTCCGCTCCAACAGCGCCTCCTGCTGGCAGAGAATGAATTTGCATTTGCAAGTCTGTGGGAAACACTGGTGTCTGTCAGCAAACATAAACAAAAAGCATGCTTCAGAACTGTTTTGAGAAGGTGCTTTGAGCCATGTATTATTACTATGAATTAGGCTACTACTACTACTACTACTATTATCATCTTGTGCCCTGCAATAATCATTTACTCAAACTCGCTTTTATGAGATAAAG
>NW_015651870.1:4743-5017 GCF_001515625.1 Sinocyclocheilus rhinocerous
CGACCTCTATTGCTGACACTTAAATTAATTGTTTTGCCACTTTTGCACTTTATTTTTTCAAAAAATTAATGTTTATTTGTTATGTTATGTATGTTTATTAAAAACAAGTTTTGTAATAACCAATTGTTCCGGTCCGGACCTTTGACACTGATGAAAATTCAGATTTGGACCTTTGACGTGACATGTGGCCAAGTATGGTTACCCATAAATGCTCTGCATTTATCCCATCCTAAGTGCACACACACAGCAGTGAACACACACACACACACACACC
>NW_015651870.1:5349-6630 GCF_001515625.1 Sinocyclocheilus rhinocerous
CCCGCAACCTTTGGGTTACAAGTCCGACTCTCTAACCATTAGGCCACGCCTTCTTGAATGAAGACTTTGAGAACCCCTGATCTATAGGCTAACATTTTATGTCATACCTTTGCACAATGTGAGCTTCTTTATCTTATTTTCATAAAATAAAAGGCTACAGTAATTAACTTTTCCTTTCTATCGGCGAATGATGATTCTTAAATGAAATGCTCCGGATATCTACTGTTTGCTGTAGTACCGGATGCAATTTTTAATGCATCTGATTGACAGAAAATCTTGCGCTCTTATTTCAAGGTTGTTGTTAATATTGTGTTTATTTGAACAGTTTCCTTCGTGCATTCAGTTTAACAACATTGTTAAAAGTAATTTATCATTCAGTGGAACTGTGCGTATGCTTGTAGACTCTTACATTGTTTTTGCTCCATCCATGAAATAAATATACCCCTACTACCAGGGTTTCCACGGGTCCTTAAAAAGTCTTACATTTAGTTGTATCAAATTTAAGGCCACAAAAAAATCTTAAATGGTGCAAGTCCTAATTATGATTGCAAGAGGTCTTAAATTTGGGGACAGAAAGACAAAAATGTGCTGTATGGATTAATGTGACCATTAAACTTCAAAAGGCTATAATTTTATTTAATAAACATGAGTTTCAAAGTCAGGTGTTGCACTGCTTTGTGTACTTCCGTTACCGGGGAAACCACTATATTCATGTGATTCCAAAATCGTAAGTCTGTAAATCATGGTTTTTACAGTGATTCTACAGTTTAATATGTTACTATAGACATTTCCCTACCCCGCTCATATGGTATTAATTTTATTTGTGCAAGTCTTAAAAAAGGTCTTAAAAAGTCTTAAATTTGAGCTCTAAAATCCTGCAGATACCCAGGCTACGCAGTCATGTTTGTTAAGTGTTGCCTAGTTTTAGACCTCTGTATGACCTACGCATAAGTCTAAGTGAAAATATGGTGTAATGTCTAAAGTTTGGGAAACAGAAAATAACCATAACACTGAAATTTGTGTCAATAACAGAAAATACCCATAACACGCAAGAAACCAGCCATGCAGAGGGTGCAATAAATGCAGGTAATTGTATGGTTGCACTTTTTTCATTACAGTATACTATCGACATTAGGTCATAGCAATGCATCTGGCAACACCTTAATTTTTTGTTTGTTTTTTGAATACCACACATATGTCTGAATATATGGCAGGAGCTTCGGGCTGTCGGGATGAGGAGCTCGGATTGCGGTTTGCTGATCGGGTTCTGCTGCGTGATTA
>NW_015651870.1:6652-6778 GCF_001515625.1 Sinocyclocheilus rhinocerous
ATGTTAATAAAATTCACAATTCATTTCAGTTCATGTCTCAGAATGTGTATTTTTTGTTTATAATTTCACAGTTGTAATAAAATAACGTGAAAGCGGCGCTTTTCTATCGCAAATGTGCCGAATCTG
>NW_015651871.1:0-877 GCF_001515625.1 Sinocyclocheilus rhinocerous
TAGTAGAAGAGCAGGCAAGGTTTGGGACATACTACTTTGTCATAATCGCACATTTAATGGAGCGCACTGCCGCTTTAATACATTCTTGTTTATTGATTTATTGTTTATTACAAGCTTTTCTTCATGGGATATTCATTAACTGCCATTTACAGTTACAGCTCCAAAATGCATGTTTTATGGCCATAGCAGATGGATTTGTTGTGCATTATGTACCTTCACAGAGGTGTATGTGGAGGAGTGAAATGTTCCCCGGCCGTCGTTGAGGATGCAGGGACGAAGGTGGGTAATGACCACATCGTCGCCTGCATACAGGTCCCTCAGGGCCTCATCCCACCACAATGAAACCTCAAAAACTTTTTCACCACACTTCAGGTGAAGATCCAAGATGGGAACGTGAGTGCGTGTCCTCCTCACCCCACGCAGCTGGAAAATTACAATTCAAGTGAGTAGCATTTCACAGTCCTGTTCCTGGAAAGTTTATTGTATTCAATTCACCCAGTTTAGGTTAATTAATCTTAGATTAGGGAACACATTCATTATTAACTAATTGCTTATTAGCATGTATATTACTAGCATATTGGCTGTTTATTAGTTCTTATAAAGCACATATTAATGCTTTATTCTGGATCTAACCATATTCTGGATCCCCACACCTAAACATAACCACTACAACTACCATACTATCAGTAATAAGCAGTTTTTTGGGGGAAAGCACCTGGTTAATATTGAATGTGTTCCATAATCTATAGTGTTATCATAGATAGAAAATCTGTGGTGTTAATCAAGCAGTGCTACTCCACATTTATTTTAAATTATTCTAAATCTTTATAAGTAGTGTTGGTGAAGATTGTCAGATTTACCTTCTGCATCATTAACT
>NW_015651872.1:0-367 GCF_001515625.1 Sinocyclocheilus rhinocerous
TGCGGTGGAGCGCTGGGCACTGCGGACACACAAACACACACCACAATCATCAGGATCAACACTAATGCGCCCCACGGGTCACCTAATGGCCCTGGAGATAGTTAGCCGGTTTAGTTAAGTTAGGGAATCGATCTCTCTCCAGCGGGACAGCAGCAGACGGATGTTCTTCCATCAGAGGAACACAATCAATCTGTCAATGAGGCTTCAGATAAACAGGCCGTATCTGAGACGCTCTGCAGGTCAGGAGGTTATCTGAGGACTCGCTGCATGAGTTTGGACTAATAGTTTGGAGACAGGATTAAACAAAAGACTGTGTGTGTGTGTGCGCATGCATATGTGTGAGTGTGAGTGTGTGTGTGTGTGTGTG
>NW_015651872.1:768-5456 GCF_001515625.1 Sinocyclocheilus rhinocerous
CTCCTCTGACCAGACAAAACCAGCAGTTCAATTCCAGGCTGCAGCAAAGTCTCATTGTGCAGAGGACTCATCTGGTTCCTGTGTGTGTGTGTGTGTGTGTGTGTGCATGCATATGCATGTTCATGAGTGTTTATGTGTGCATGTGATGAGTGTTCATGAGTATTCATGTGATTTTGCGATCGACACCCCCCCCCATTCAATGTGATTTGCAATGTGTGTGCATGCATATGCGCTCGCGTGTTTGTGTGTGCATGCATACGCGCGCATACGTGTGAGTGCATGGATATGTGTGTGCGTGTGTGTGTAGAATCCCATCATACAATTTCATTAGCTTGACACGAGGGCCTTTAATTAAGCAGTGAAATGGGGAAGGAGCAGCAGCGGCTCATTTGAATCATTCTGCTGCGCGTCTCTAATGGAAGCTGACACGCAATAAATTTCCACAGCCTCTTAGAGCCGCGCTGAAGCTAATGCAAAGAGACGCTGCAGCCAATGAGAGAAAGACACGCGCGGGTTAAGCTGCTCGCACAGACATCTGGAGAAAATCACGCCAATATGAGACAAAGAATCAGAGGAGTGCATGATGGGAATGGATCGGAGCGAGTGGGAGAATGCAGCAGGTCTGAGCAGCATGTTAAGAAGCTCGCGTTCGTCTCGTTGTCTCTCTTAAAGAGAGCTGCACCTCCCTATTTTACATCAGCTATAAACCAGTGCTCAGCTGATGGGATTTTTAACGACTGATGCTGATTTCAGCACTGCAGGCTTTACTAACATTACAGGACAGAGAAATTCACAAAATTAATTATTACATCAGGCTTATAAATTAAAATATAAAATAAAATAAAAAATATATAATATATTTTAGTGTATTCCTCATTTGTAAGTCACTTTAGACAAAAGCATCTCCTAAATGCTAAAATAAATTAATAAAATAAAATAAAGTAAAATGTGTCCATCCACGTCTCTGCATCCCGTGACACATCTGAATCTGCAGGACGACATCGACAGGCTCCAATCAAACAATTCAAGCTGGGTGATGCTGATAAGAGCCGGCGATTGAATCTTTGAGAATTACTGCAAACATAATCCTGAGGTTAACACATAAATCAATAGCCTGATGTTAGACGGCTAATGAGAAGGGCTGCTGGGAAATATGACCCGCTTTATGATTCAAATACCGCTGCTGCATTGAGCTGCTGCTAAAACAGTTTGCCTTCGGGCTGTAGACAGGTGGCGAGAGACGAACGAACACGCCTTTAACATCAAAAAACTGAAGCTTCTTATTTTATTTTATTTTATCAAATTTTTTAAAAACATTTTATGTTATGCTATATGTTATTAATATTTTATTGAAATAGAGTTAACTCAACTCTAACTTAGTTAACTCATTAAATGAAACAACAAAATCAGCAAAACTTTAACTAAAATGGAAAATATAAAAATAAAACCTCATTTAAAATATTAATTAAAAAACTATAATAGTATATAAATAATCTGGGTAAAGTAAAATTAAAACTATAACCATAAAAAAACATTTTCATTACTTGAAATAAAAATGTAAAGAAATTTATTTCAGCTATTTTTTATTTTCATTTAGTTTAACTTGATGCACTAAAATAACTAGAACTGAAATAAAATTAATAAAAACAACTATATAGCCAATGAAAATAACAAAAACAAAGCAGAAAATATAAAAATACAAACTAATTCATTAAAAAAAAACGTAAAAAAAAAAAAACTCAGCAAGATTTTGTAACTCTACAACTACAAAATAAATAAAGATATCAATTTATGAAGGTGCTGTAAAATAATTATTGTATATTCTATTGTAATTCTACTATCTAGTGTTTTTATTTCTATTCATTTTTCATCTTTTGAAACCAAACTCACAAACTTGTGGCTCACAGAAAATTCAGTCTCCCTCTCGTGATTATGGCTGTGTGGGGATTAATGTGCGGCTGGTTAGCAGTAGAGTTGACTAGAGTTGACTAGTCTTACCGTCTGAGAGCGTGGTGATGAGCGTGTCTATGTCGGAGAGGCCGGGACCGTGTCGATTGACCGCCAGCACTTGTAACGAATACTCCGTGAACTTCTTCAGGCCCTCCATCCTATAGCTCTGACCCACGACCTCCACGTTCTGGAGAAACACCGTGGTCAGAAAACAACATGCTAATGAGCCTTCAGTAAGCCCCGCCTTACAGACATCACCGACCAATCACAGCACTCGGCCGTCAGCAGCTGTACCAATCCAGCATGCTTTTTGAAACAGGTCAGACTTCTGACATAATACTAACAAACAGACTTTTTATAATAGCATACTAACCAGGTTACTCTCACCTGCTCTTTTCCGGTGGAGGTCTCAGTCCACAGCAGCCGGTAGCTCTGGACCGGGCCGCTGGTGTGAGACGGAGGATCCCAGGACGCCTGGATGGACGACGCAGACGCAGCTTCTGCCCGCAGGTTCTCCACTGGACCAGGAACCAGAACTAATGAACGATCACATCACCGTCGACACATGAGAAACACAGGCTCTTCATGGGTCTGAATGCACTGCAGAAACGTCGTGTTTGTGCTGATTTCAATATTTGAGTGAGAGTTTATTTCTATTTTTATATTTCGTTTGATTTTGCTGATATCAGTATCCATTGTGTTCATCTATGCTTTGTTACAGTGAACACCTTTTGTGCTTGAAAACAAACAAACTTGGGGAAAAAAATAGTAAAAAAAAAATTAAATTAAACTAACTAAAATTAAAATAAAAACTAAAAATATTAAAATAAAAGCTAATTTAAACATTAATAAAATTAATTTACTTTTTAAAACTACTATAAAAAGTTTTAGTATTTTTTGTTGGGTGTTTTTGTAAATTTTTTAATATTTATTTTCTTTTAAATATGCCTATATAGTTTTTAAGTTTTAGCTTAGTTTTATTTATTTTAGAACTTCAACTTAAACTAGTTTTTTTTTTTTTTTTGATTAGTAATTTTTTAATGGTTTTATCTATGCTTTGTTACAGTGAACATCTTTTGCACTTAAAAACAAACAAACTTCGGGGAGAAACTATGAAATAATAAATAATAATAAATATTTATTAAAACATTTTAAATCTAAAATATCTATTATTTCACAGACAAAAAAAAACCCTAATAAAAAAAAACTATTTTTAAAACTATGATTTTTTAAAAACTACTATAAAAAGTTTTGTTTTTGTTTTTTTGTTGGGTGTTTTTATCATTTTTATTTTATATTTATTTTCTTTTAAATATGCCTATATAGTTTTTAAGTTGTAGCTTTTCTGTTTATTTATTTTTATTTATTTTTGAACTTCAACTAAAACTAAACAACAATGAGAAATTTTGACATTAAGTTTATGTTTTTTAAATTTTTAGTAAATAAATTTTTTTTTGATGAGTGGTGATTTTTTAATGGTTTCAGTTAAGGATAATAATCCTGGATCAGACACTGGAACACATGAGATAACTGATCAGCAGCTCGCACAGAAACACGTCCGTATGCAGATGAGCTCTACATTTACATCATATTCATATTTCAGAGATGAAGTGTGTTTGTCTTTCAGGCTGTTTGTGAGGAAGAGCCGGAATCTGGATGGAAAAGGTCAGACGGCTCGACAGCACTCACTGTCCAATAGAAAGGTTAAAGAACTCCAGTGTGTGAGAGAGTGTGTGCGTGTGAGTGTGTGTGTGTGTGTGTGTGAGTGTGAGTGTGTGTGTGTGTGCGCGTGAGTGTGTGTGCGTGTGTGAGTGTGTGTGTGTGTGCGTGTGTGTGCGTGTGAGTGCGTGTGCGCGTGTGTGTGCGTGAGTGTGTGTTTTTGCGCATTTGAGTGTGTGTGTGTGTGTGATAATATAATGAAATCTCTCACACTGCTCCTCTGTGTGACTTCAGGAGGAAACTAGAGCATTATGGGATGTTTCAAACATCTGCACAGCACTGCTGACATTTACAGAGATCTGCTGCATCGTCACAATCACCAAACACAGTTAGCTTCCATTGCTCTCAGTGTGACTGATGTCAGATATCAGATGTTCTGCTGTATATTTCAAGTTGAGAGGCGGCGACTCTTACGCTCGGGTTGCGTGGACAGTGTTCGCTTTCACACTGCCCGTTTTGTATGGGATTACATTTCTGCCGCAATTCTGCACGTGAAAGATCATATTTTGAGCGCGGAAAAGTGCGTTTTGCACGCGCGCGAACTGAGTTTTGTGGAGAAAATGTTTGTTTCGCAAAGAAGAAAGTATTTCGAACGCATGAAAATCAATTTTTTATTTAAAATAAGTTTTTGGATGTGTGCAGACCTCTTTTGCGCGTGCAACATTTCACTAGCTTGCTCACCTGATGCCCACCCTCTGTGCTCGCTAAATGCCAACAGCTCGCGTGCTCAACACAACCTCGCCTTTTACGGCGACACCATTGCGCTGCAAAGATGTACCAGGAGAAGTGCGATTATTAGACGACCGATTGTCATTTCCTACTGAAGGTTCTTCAGGCTAAAGTCCTGAGGGACCTGCACAAGGATGGTCACGATCCGGAAGTTCTGAAAGAGCTCCGAACCTCAACTGACCTCGCGTTCCGAGCAACTAAGGTCACTGCGAGTTCTCTGGGTCGTGCGATGTCCACACTTGTGGTCCAGGAGCATCACCTCTGGCTGTGTCCGGTCAACATGACGGACG
>NW_015651872.1:5848-7077 GCF_001515625.1 Sinocyclocheilus rhinocerous
AAGGTCACTGCGAGTTCTCTGGGTCGTGCGATGTCCACACTTGTGGTCCAGGAGCATCACCTCTGGCTGTGTCCGGTCAACATGAGGGACGCCGACAAGTTCGGTTCCTCAAGGTCCCGGTGTCCCAGACTGGCCTCTTCGGCGACGCAGTTGAGAACATGGCCCAGCAGTTCTCGGCTGCACAGGAGCAGACTGAGGCGATTCGACACGTCCTGCCCCAGCGGGCAGCTGCTGCCTCCACCCAGCCGCACCGCCCCAGCCTGCTCGTCGCCGAGGGAGGCCCCCTGCATCCTCCCATGCTCCCGCGCCCCATTCGCAGCAGCCTCGAGCAAGCGGCGCCGTGAAGCTGGGCGTAGGCAGATCGCCCCGCCCGTCCAGGCCCCCGTCAAACTTGGCGGTGAGCGGAAGAGCACGAGGCCCTGGGACTGGCGACCCAGAGAGAGAGGGAACTGATCTTTGGGGGATGGTGAATGCACCTCTCCCTGCCCCGGAGGAGGGTCAGGTGGAGAATCTGCTTTACAAAAATCTCGACAAGAGTGCAGTTTTCTCTATCTCTGGGTCCCAAGAGGGCATGGAGAGTCGCGGACGGACTAACACCGGACCACACTCATCCTCCTCTCTCACCAGCAGGCAGCAGCGGGCGGTTCGAGAGCGTCATCAAAGGCCCTACTCACGCACCCTCTGCCAAACCGTGGAACCAGGTAAGTGTTGCACCGCACACTCAGACCCCTCTTCGGTCTGCCCACGGACCGGGTCCCTGCGTTTCACCTCACTGCCCCACCGCGGGTATGTCGGTGGTCCTGCTGGTCCAGCTTGTACGGTGTCTGGGTGCCTGGCTACCCAAACCGTCTCGCTTGCTCCTGCGGACCATCAGACTCGGCTATGCGATTCAGTTTGCCCGGGCGTCCCCCCAAGTTCAGCGGCATTCGCTTCACATCAGTGAAGGCGGCTGATGCTCCTGTCTTGCGTGCGGAGATCGCAGTCCTACTGGCGAAGGATGCGTTACAGCCTCCAGCCGATATGAAGATGGGGTTTTACAGCCCCTACTTCATTGTACCCAAGAAAGGCCTCCGGGCTGTCCTTGTCGCCCCGTGTCTTCATGAAAGTTGCGGAGGCAGCCCTTCTTCTCCTAAGAGAGCAGGGCATTCGCATTCTCAACTACTTCGACGACTGGCTCATACTAGCTCAGGATCAGTTGTGCGAACACAGGGACTTGGTGCTCTCACACC
>NW_015651872.1:7088-7547 GCF_001515625.1 Sinocyclocheilus rhinocerous
GGGACGTGCTCAGTCAGTGTTGAACTGCCTGAATATGTTCAAGAGCAGGACGGCAGTCCCACTGAAACAGTTTCAGAGGTTCCTGGTGCATATGACGGCTGCAGCGGAAGTCACTCCACTGGGGCTGCTTCATACGAGACCGCTTCAACACTGGCTCTATGGCAGAGTCCCGAGGTGGGCGTGGCAACGTGGCACTCACCGGGTCCAAGTGCGAAGGCTGTCTCCCTCCACCATTAAAGTCTATGTTGCTGCGATCGCTGCTTACCACGACCCCGTGGAGGGAAGTCGGTAGGGAAGCATGACCTGGTCATCAGGTTTCTTAGGGGGGCAAGAAGGTTGAATCCTCCCCGGCCCCCCTCTATACCCTCTTGGGACCTGACTCTAGTGCTCAGAGCACTATAGCGGGGCCCATTTGAGCCCTTACAGTCAGTCGAGCTAAAGTTTCTTTCAATGAAAACT
>NW_015651872.1:7560-9309 GCF_001515625.1 Sinocyclocheilus rhinocerous
CCCCCGGAGTAGGCAGACCCAGCCCTAGCTTTGCTTTGTCCCGTCCGAGCCTTGAGATGGTATGTAGACTGGACACAAAGCTTCAGGACCTCGGATCAGCTCTTTGTCTGTTACGGAGGCAGGCAGAAGGGAATGCCGTCTCTAAGCAGTGGATTGCCCACTGGATAGTGGATGCCATCACCCTGGCTTATCAGGCGAGTCGGTATCCTCCTGTGTTCTCACCTCAAACGGGTAGAAGCACTAAGAGGCCCCGGTTTAGTGTCAGCTTGCTAAAACTGCTCCAGAGAGTCCGTACTGTAGACCCTGTCAAGCTCCACCATCCCCTCGGCAGCCAGACGTGGCGGAACGTCTGGCGCCAGGCCCTCACTTGATGAATCCGTGAGAACCGGTAGAGGGCTGGGTTCCATATGTAGAGACCTAAGTGGATCGACTGACTGAAAGGGAACGTCTCGGTTACGTATGTAACCCTAGTTCCCTGAAGGAGGGAACGGAGACGTCCCGTCCCGTCGCCACGGCTGCTGTACCACCGCTGAGCGGCCGGGTTACCGGCTCGGCTCCTCAGCGAAAACCTGGTATGCGTTGCACCTGCTACCCTTTTATGCTCACGCTGTGATCAGCGGCAGCTGGATGGAATCATCGCATGCCAATGTCCATTGGCTGGTTTAGTTACACTCGAAGTAGATTGGTCTCTCGAAGCGAGATCTCAATTTGTCTCCTTCCCCTTTTTCAGGGAACGAGGGTTACATACGTAACCGAGACGTTTTGTATGTTTTTTAAGCCTTTTGTTTTACGGGGACACAGGAAGTGTCCTCATAAACCATGTTTATGCTGTAGTACCCATGTCATTTTACACATTTGTGTCCTCATAAACCATATATACCAGTACACACACACACACAGATGAATGAAGAGACTGCAACCAGAGCAGCGTTTGAACAATCAGTCAAATACAATCAGATCTGGGCTCATGAATGCATTAGTGAACACACATTGCTCATCTTCACATCATATGTTTGCTAATTTGATCATGTTTTCATTTATCAATGAGAGAATAATGCTCTCAACTCAGCTTTACTGTTTTAATCTTGGTAAATGTTATAAATGAACACTAAACATGAAAAATAAATGTTGTACAAAAACAAAAGTTTTTGTTAGTTTGTGTTTACTAATGCAGTAAATCATGTTAGCATTTAACACATTACAATAAGGTCTCATTTTTTTGTATTAGATAATGCATTTACCAACATGAAACAACAAGGAATACATTTTTGTAGCATTTATTAATCTATGTAAATGTTAGTTAATAAAACACACCTGTTCATATCAGCTCACAATGCACTGACTAACGTTAACAGATATAACTTTTCATTTTAACAAATCAAATTAATCAAATAAGATGAATAAATGCAGTAGATCAGTGGTTCCAATATATAATAAAAACGTAACATTACTAATAATATATTAGCATACATGATATAAACTGCAAAATATCAAGATGTAAATTGAAATCAATTCTTATTTTCTGTAAACTATTGTTTTGAGTATGTTCAAATTATATATATATATATATATATATACATATATACTGTTAATAATATACTAAAATTAATATATTATTTTGTATTAATTAATATATTATTCTTGAGTATTATACACACACATATGTGAAATATAACAAACAATATCTTGTTAATAATATATTAAAATTAATACATTATTTTTTATTAATTAATTTATTGGTTTTTTAAT
>NW_015651872.1:9496-9849 GCF_001515625.1 Sinocyclocheilus rhinocerous
AGGGGCAAACACAACAGAACAAGAGGAGCGTGAGCGATGGAATGAGAAGATAAGGAAAGAAAACACACACAAAGAGAAGACATCAGGAAGAAAAGAAAAGAGAGCGATAAGGAAGATCACAGCATCAGAGATCAGGCAGCAGTAAAACACGGAGCATCAACACACACACACACACGAGCAGCCGTGAGTCCGAATGAGATGACAGACAGAACACAACAGCATCGGATCCAGACTGGGATGAAATAAACATGAATTCTGTCATTCGGACTCAGATTGGACTCTCCGTTCATGTCAGTCTGGAGCCGTGAATCTGTTTATCAGTGTGTGTGTGTGTTTGTGTGTGTGTGTGTGTG
>NW_015651872.1:10098-26404 GCF_001515625.1 Sinocyclocheilus rhinocerous
CGCACGCACGCACGCACACACACACACACACACAGTGAAACACATGGCGGGTGTTGTAGTGATAAACAGAAGCGATGTTTCCTCACAAACTCGAATGAAGCCAAGCTCACACATGCTGCTCAACAACCGTAAGACTCCACAGTTCTATCAACTTAATACACTACTGGTCAAAAGTTTGGAATAATTTAGTTTTTTACTTTTTTAAAAGAAGTCTCTTCTACTCAGCAAGGCTGCATTTATTTGATCAAAATACTGTAAAAATTATGAAATATTATTACAATGTAAAATAACTGTTTTCTATGTAAATATCTGTTAAACTGTAATTTATTTCTGTGATGCGCAGCTGTATTTTCAGCATCATTACTCCAGTCTTCAGTGTCACATGATCTTCAGAAATCATTCTAATATGCTGATTTGCTGCTCAATATTTTTGTGGAAATCGTGATGCATTTTATTTTTCAGGATTCAGAGATGAATAGAAAGTTCAAAAGAACAGCATTTATTTGAAATAGAAATCTTGTCACATTATACGTCTTTACTGCCACTTTTGATCAATTTAATGTGTCCTTGGCGAATAAAAATATAAATTTGTTTCAAAATAAAGCACTTTTGTAAGGCTGTGTACATTATGTAACAAAGTCAGTCAGAAATGGGAGTTTTGCAGCCGTACAGACAGTCAAATGTCCTGAACCATAACGAGTGCGCTTTCAAATACACAATACTGCAGACTGTAACCGCGCAGGACGTCTGGAGCTTGACGTTCATCGCTATGGTAACCGTGTGGGAACAGAAAGCAGTGCTGTAAAAATCTGAGCTGGTGAAGAGGTGCTCATGACGAGAGAAAGTCTTTGAATCTGACGTTAATGTCAAGCTGAAGCGCCGTGAATCACGTCAGGTCATCAGTCACTAATCAAATTATTATTAATAATTCAGTCGAAGCAAACACAGCGCTCAGGAAATGTTCAAATGAAGCATCATCATCATGAGACTAAACCAGCAAGAGTTTCATTTTTTAGCTTTATTTTCAATCCAACATGTCAACAATTAAAAAAAAAAAAAAAACTTTTCTTTTATCAACTGGTGAAATTATGTAATGTTGAACGGAAATGTTGCAAGCTTTCAGAAGATATTTAAATATGTAACATGCAATTTATGGGGGAAAAATATCACAGGATATTCGTAATTATAATTAATTTCCACATCCGTGTGAAATGAAAGCTGCAGAGTGTCAGAAATAGAAACAAGACGTTGGTCAGGTACAGATGCCTGGTTTTAATAGGACACATCTAATTTGATCACATTGTTATTGTTTATTTATTTGATAGGGACAATGCATGTTAATGAACATTTGTAGTAATACAGAATGTAAACAAGCCGGATTATAGCAACATTGCTAATTTACATCCGCAGTCCCTAGGCAGGTACACACAAGGACACAGACTCAAAAATACATACAACAGCACATAAAAGACATTTTAAAATTTCTAAGTAAAATGTTTACGCATTTGACTTTCTCAACAAACAGACAATTAGCTGATTCCGTTGAATAATTACTGCGAAAACTAAATTGCATTGGATGTAAAAAAGTAACACCATTATTTAGATGATTAGTCAGAAGCTTAGCTACCCATTTTTCTGCTAGATATAATCGGAAGGATACTAATTGGCCTATAGTTACTCAAATTAGTTTTATCTCCAGATTTATAAATTGGGGTAACTGCAGCCATCTTCCAAGTTGATGGAACAACTGCTTGCCTAAAGGACAAATTTACCATATGTGTTATTGGGCCTACTAAGGAATCTTTATTATATTTAAAAAAATGTGTATCAAGCCCATAGGCATCCTTTGCTTTAGAGCTTTTTAATGCGTGAATAATATTAGCTACTTCTAATTCAGTTACTTCCTCTATTTGAAAAATAGATTGGGCACAATTAATAGGTCTATAAGTAATATCTTTTAAGGTAAAAAGCTGGGTTATTTCGTCAACTGAATTAAAAATATATGTATTAAAATTAGTAGCTATAGTTAATGGATCTTTAACTAAAATATTATTAATTTTAAGTTCAAAACTTTTATCCATATTCTTTTGTTTTCCAACTAGTTTATTAATAGTTTGCCAGATTTTTTCCCCATCCCCTTTCGATCCCTCAATTATATCCATAAAAAAAACTGGCTTTGGTCTTTCGTAAAATCTGGATTACTTTATTCCTCATAGAAGTATATTTATAACGATCAGTAATAAGACCAGAATTCAAT
The DNA here is from genome assembly GCF_001515625.1 of Sinocyclocheilus rhinocerous. Classification (NCBI taxonomy): domain Eukaryota; kingdom Metazoa; phylum Chordata; class Actinopteri; order Cypriniformes; family Cyprinidae; genus Sinocyclocheilus; species Sinocyclocheilus rhinocerous. The sequence continues at coordinate 12,356 of NW_015651872.1, forward strand.
TATTTTTTAAGGAGCTGATCTCTATCCTTCATCAATTTCCTACATTCATTGTTAACCCAGGGCAGTGTATTCCCTTTTCTTTTTGTTAACCGTCCCCTTCTAGTAAACAACTCAAACACTTCTTTAATTTCCCCCAAAAATAATCACATCCTCCCTCTATGTCCCCACTTAGGAGGACTTCACTCCAATCTGTCTCTTTCAAAGCTATTCCAAGATTTTGTTGCTGATTTTTAGGGACTATATCCTGATAAACAGGCTTTTTAAATTAATTTAAAAAGCGTTGTTTTGTAAGTTTTCTTGAAAAGAAAATTTCATTATGATCCTGTCAATCAATTATAATGCTTTAATTTATTTGTAAACAATAAATCTATTCTAGTTTTAGAACGAGGGGTTATTCTAGTAGGCTGTTCTATCAGTTGTGTAAAATTAAAATAATCAAAGATCTGTATTACATTTTTTCTTTCCTTACTTTCATTCCAATTGCTATTTTAATCTCCCATGATAATTACTTCCTTTTTCAGATCGCAATGGTTAAGGAGTTGTTTCAATTGGTCATAAAAATAGTTTACGATATGTAGTACTGTATGTAGTTTACGATACATACAGATTAAAATAAAAGACCAAATTCACTTGGCCATTCAATTTGTTTGCATTTGAAAATGCTTTTTAAATACAATAAAACCCCTCCACCCTTCCCCTGATCCCGATCTTTTCTAAAAACATTATATCCAGGCATATTTACTACTGACTCTGAGGAGGAACGATTCAACCAAGTTTCTGATAATCCTAAAAAGTCAATATTGGAATTACAGAGTAAATATTCAAGTTGTTCGCGTTTAGGAGTCATACTCCGGATGTTTAAATGTCCGCCAAACAATCCTTTCACTTTACATCGTGCATCCCAGACAACTTTAGCTTGATTCAATCTTTGGGAAAATTTTGTTGATCGATGCCTTTTCATGACCGGATTCCTAAGTTTGATGGATCTGTTCAAATGTAAGTTCGAACAGATAGGTGTTGAAGGTAACCGAGTCAAACACTCACCACCAACAGATTCAGCACTTTGCAAGCCAGCTTGCGCCTCATACAAATACACTGGATCCAGTCCACTCCGCGCACGAACACCTCCACGATTAGACACACCAGCGGCATCGTTGTTTGAGAACCCCAGAAGAGTCGGCACCACTGGGCCGACAGAAACAGGCCCCGAAGCCGCCGGCGTCGGCATCGCCGATAAGGAATCCACACACAGGCAAGCCGCACTACATAGACCAAGCCACGACACGGGAAGCTGAAGCTGAAGTCCAGGAGTGGAACAGTCGTGGTCGGATTTATTAGACAACTGTTGTCAATATTCACGCCGACGTCGCCATTATATGATCGTGCCGTAGGAGACTGTACACAGCCAGGACCCGTTATTCCAGATGGTTGAGGACCTGGATTGAGTTCTATATCACCAGCCAAGAGTAATATTAATGTGAGCTGAACATATCCCAGGCGTGAGTCGTTGTTGGATGACAATACCTTTTCACGAGTCACTGAGGTCACTTTACATTCGCATTGTTTAGGATCTTAGAAAACAGTGCGTGTTGACTCCTCAAAACCAAGGTGAAAACTCCATCGTTGTTTTCATTAAAGGGTCATATGATGCTGCTAAAAAGAACATTATTTTGTGCATTTGGTGTAATGAAATATGTTTATGCGGTTTAAGGTTCAAAAAACACATTATTTTCCACATATTGTACATACTTTTATAAAGAATATCTCTTTGAAATTGAGACTTTAGTCTTTGCAACTTTACAGATCTTCTTTATGCACCAAGAGCTTGTAACACTCTAAAGAGAAAGGAAAACTTGAAATCGCATCATATGACCCCTTTAATATATCGATGTTGCACCGTTAGTACCAATATTACTAAAATGTACGACATTAAAATCCAATTAGATGAAAAGGGTATAGATGAAACAAATCTTGATGTCGATTCTGTTGAGAAAATAAGTGGCTTTATTAAACCACACGCAGCACCTGCCAGGTACGTGTGATCTTTAGCCGCCATCTTCCCCCACATCACACTGAACACATGTAACTAGGAGGTAAAAAAGCTTTAACAAATCCACAGCACTTCATTTCAAGCACCAATTCTCACTATTAACTAGTTGCTTATTAACATGCATATTATACTAGCATATTGGCTGTTTATTATTACTTATAAAGCACATATTCTGCATGAGCATATTTTAGATCCCTCTTAACCCGACCCCATACATGAACTTAACAACTGCTTTACTGACTATTAATAAGCAGCAAATTAGGAGTTTATGGAGGCAAAAGTCAGAGTTAATAGTGAGAATTGGACCTTAAAATAAAGTGTGACCCAAAAAAACTAGTTAATTAATGCAATTTGATGCAGCAAGATCAAATTCAAATCCAAATTTCAGTTTAAAGCCCATTGCCCTTAAAATATAAAATAGGGATGATAATAAAAAAATAGATGAGATAATCATAAGAGTAAACAGATTAAAAACAAGCTTTTAAAATATAAAATATACAAACATATTACAAAAGATCAGTGCAAAACTGCAAATGCTAGTTTAGATGAATTGTTGGTGGTTATGTGTACATTAACTGTCAACAATAATTATTCTCTAATGATCCTTAATAAATAATAAAGCATGTGTTTAATCTACAACTGAGGTGGTAAATCATTTAATTTAATTTTAATGTTTTAACTGCTTATAGCTCCTGTTAATTGCTTGTTTGTGTTTTAATGCAAATATAATTATTTAGATGAAAGCCTCCAGATCCAAACTCTTTTCATATACATCTCATCACTGTTTAATAGTTTTTGAATATTCAGACTCTGAGCTGGAAATATTCATTAAAAACAGCCTTGAAGCATACATAGAGATTATAGAGTGAGAAGATGAATGTAAATGCATGTTTAGATGAATCACTGGTGATTATTTGTACTTAACAGTCAATCATTCTGCTCTATGATCTTTATTAAATAATGAAGTGTGTGTTTGTTTATCTGAAGTGAGCTGTACAGGCTCTCCTCGCCGATCAAACCTCATCTTGACCTGCGTTTCAAACACTACACGACTGAAAACAACATCAAACGCAGCTTCAGCTGAATCCACTTCCAGACGACCTTCACGACCCGAATCACATCAGGACACTTAACACACACCTCTAAACACAACACAGATGCTCTGCTCGTCTTAAGGGTCTAACATGAGTCACGTTTGCATTCGCACTCACTCACTCACTCACACACACACACGCACGCACGCACGCACGCACACACACACACACTCACACACACACGCACACACGCACACACACGCACGAACACACACGAACACACATGCACACACACGAACACACACGCACGCACACACACACACACACACTCACACACACACACACTCACTCACACTTTTTAAATTAGATTTAATGCAATTTAAATCTATTATTATTACTATTTTTAAAACATGACTTTTCAAAGTTGTAAATAAAATAAAGATTATTGGAGTGTGTGTTAAAAGAAAATACTATTTTAGTCTTTCTACTTGAAAATGTCATGTTTAATTCAATGTTACTTGCTCTTTCTCGGTAATTTATTGAAAAATGTAAGTAAATCTTACACACCTTACGATCTTATTTTTTCCAGTGAAGAACCATCATATTATTACATTCAGTATTTAATGGATACATCCGCGAGATCAAGGGAATATCAAACAAAACAAAGATTTCAAGCAACATCTTAAAAGTGTCACTTGCTGCACAACAGCATAAGTAAATAAATAAATACATAAATAAATAAATATTTTTTTTAAGTTGTAAATAAAATGATTACTGGAGTATTGACGTATGTTTTAATTTTATTTAGAAAACAGTATTTCAGTCTTTCTACTTCAACATTACATGTTCACTACTTGCTGTATCTTTGTAATTATTTGTGGAATTGCTGTGTTTATAATGTGAATCTGTGTGAAACTGAAGCTGACCCTCGCAGTCACGTCACGTTTGTTTTGTACGCTGAAAACCGCAGCACTTTCCGTCTCAGACTCAATCTATTCTCTTTCCAATTTAGTGCGTCCCGTCCCGTCCCAGACATTCGATTTAATGGATACATCCGCGAGATCAAGGGAATATCAAACAAAACAAAGATTTCAAGCAACATCTTAAAAGTGTCACTTGCTGCACAACAGCATAAGTAAATAAATAAATACATAAATAAATAAATATTTTTTTTAAGTTGTAAATAAAATGATTACTGGAGTATTGACGTATGTTTTAATTTTATTTAGAAAACAGTATTTCAGTCTTTCTACTTCAACATTACATGTTCACTACTTGCTGTATCTTTGTAATTATTTGTGGAATTGCTGTGTTTATAATGTGAATCTGTGTGAAACTGAAGCTGACCCTCGCAGTCACGTCACGTTTGTTTTGTACGCTGAAAACCGCAGCACTTTCCGTCTCAGACTCAATCTATTCTCTTTCCAATTTAGTGCGTCCCGTCCCGTCCCAGACATTCGTCTTCCCGCTGAAATATTCCATCAAACACTGAAGTGCTTCTGTCTCTCGGTTATAAAGCGGACAGCACAGGAACATTAGTGTGAGATGGACAATATTTCCCTTCCTCCGTCCCGCGTGCGAGTACAAACACAGGCCCGCAGCTTTATAAATGTGCGCCGGTGCTCCATTCATAACGGGACGCTCATTAGAGAGCTGGAGATCCATCTAGAGGGACATGTTCAGATCGAATGCTCCTCGATTTCAGAGCGCCTCCAGATAACAGAAGAGCGTCAGGAAGACAAATGCTCTCCCTCTGGAGCATTCAGATCCGTTTCTCAGGTGTGTGACGGATGCGTTACAATCTCAACAAACCATCAGAGATATGAAACATCTCACGCATCTACTGGAGATGATGATATACTTATATATTACACGCATAGTCAGGTTTGTCAGGACACCAAAATGTTAAACAGAAAGCAAAACATTACAGATTAATAATCCTCTTCCATATTATACGCATAACAAACTTTACTCATATATATAGACGAATAAAGTCATGCAATCTGATAGTAAATGTCATCTGGTTGATGTTTTATATCATCTCCAAATTAAATGATCCTATCATCCAGATATAAACTCATTAACGTGACTACAGATATGAGATATTAGAAACACTAAAATTATGAATTTCTGTCGTTTTGAAACAATGTGTTTTATGAAAAGAGATCTACAAATAAAACTGGCATGACCTGATAGTAATACTTTTGAAATAATACACAATTATACAATAACATCATCACAACAATTAATATATAATATATACAGTAAAGTACAGTAAAATCATGATTTATTGTTAAATCATCATGGCGTTTTTATCACTTGATTATGTTACTGTACTGTATTTTAGCATTGTTTTTTTTTTCTTCAAAAATCAGCATTAATATATTATAAGTAATGAATTTATCACCAGTTTTAATCCAGATATTTAATCCAGATACATCAACATTATTAATTTCCGTAAAGCCATTTTGAAACAATGTGTGTTATAAAAAGAGATATACAAATAAAAGTGATATTCATAATTTTGAGATAATACACAATTATACAATCATATTAAATACAAATTGATATAATATACAATTAATATATATGATACAAAATTTATTAGATTAAAAATCTACTTGAATTATTAGGTTGTGTTTACCAGAGTTTTTTTTTTTTACTTTTTTTATTGTATTTTAGCATTTAGTATTATTTTTCAAAATGAGCACAAATATATATTGAATATTGAACCATCAAATTCACCAGCGATAATCCACATTATAAAATATTTGATAGAAACATTAACATTATTAATATCTGTAAAGCTGGATTGATTTACATATAAAACTGTCATACACAACTATACAATTATTCAAAATTATATTTATATATAATTACTTTTTTTTCTGAAAATCATCACTAATATGTCATAAATATTAAAGGGGTCATATGATGCTTTTTTAAAGATCATTATTTTGTGTATTTGGTGTAACAGAATATGTTGACATGCTTTAATGTTCAAAAAACACATTATTTTTCAAATACTGTACATTATTGTAGGTCCTCTATGCCCCGCCTCTCTCAAACGCTTCGTTTTCTACAAAGCCCCCTCCTTTTAACTTTGATAAAGAATATCTCTTTGGTTTTGAGACTTTAGTCTTAGCAACTTCAGGGATCTTATCTATGCACAATCAGCTTGTAACACTCCAAAGAGAAAGGAAAACTTGAAATCGCATCATATGACCCCTTTAAATATATCACCAGCTATGTCAGTCTGATATTTAATATCTCTGATGGTTTGATGGGATTATGACGCATCCATCATGTTTGACTACAGTCCAGAAAATGAAGAGCAAAAGACATTTACTACAATCAATTTACATAATATTAAATATAATACATCAATATTGAGCTACATAACAAATAATGTGAAAATCATCAGCAGGTGACATTGCATTACTTTACTTTCCACCGTCCATCTCGAGTCAAACACACTGATGAATTTAAATGGATATATAAAGCAACTTCTGACGGATGAGGTTAAAATATGAACCGACAGTTAGTTAGCAGGTTATGTAGAGCCCTAGTTACTTCCAGATGAGTGTGAATGAGTGTTTAGTGTTGATCATCTCAAACATCCGTATGTATTCAGCGACGGATCACAGCGCTCTAATCTGGCCATCGACACGCTCCTTCATTACTCTTAAGAGACGACTCCATTTCACAGCCGGAACGAACCGCACTGGCTCTACTTTACACAATAATAATCATTTGGCGGCTCAAGCATGCAGATAATCGGATGGAACTAAGATGCAAAGTCATAATTGCGAGATATAAAGTCATAATCATGAGATATAAAAGCATACAGTAATTGCCTGTTTTATTCTGAAAGTGTACTTTTTAACTTTTTTTTTATTTTTATTTTGTGGCAAAAACAAACTTCCCTATAAATATTTAAGACATATGAATGATCAAATCAAAGGCTGCTGTATGACCTGTCGCTCGCTTGGCTTCAAGGGGAATTAAGGGGAAGTCGTGGCCTAATGGTTAGAGAGTTGGACTCGTAACCCAAAGGTTGCGGGTTCGAGTCTCGTACCGGCAGGGATTGTAGGTGGGGGGAGTGAATGTACAGTGCTCTCTCCCACCTTCAATACCACGACTGAGGTGCCCTTGAGCAAGGCACCGAACCCCCAACTGCTCCCCGACCCACTGCTGTGTGTGTGCACTTTGGATGGGTTAAATGCAGAGCACTAATTCCAAGTATGGGTCACCATACTTGGCCACATGTCACTTTCACTTCAGTTTAACCCGTTCAGTTATTAACCACATGGGTTAACTAGTGCATGGGTTAGCAGGTTCAGCCGTCCTTCTGCTCTGATTATAATAAACTCTGTATTCATTTCAAAAACAACCACGCAGCGATGCTTCTATAGATGACGTGCGATTCACAGAAAACCGATGACGACCGATAATGATATGAGGCTGTGATTCTTCAGTGTGTTTGTGTTCGACATGCGGAATCACGTCCAAACCCTGCAGTCTTTCAGCCGCTGTCAGCGCAGGATTGAAGCGTCCGAAAGCACAACTGCGCTGATCTTGTCAAAGCTGACAGAAAAGCACATCATGAGGAGCAGCGCGACTGACGCTCAATGAGAAAGAAAAACAAGCCTCAACCGACTGTGAGATCCGCCGGATCGGCCGAAGCTCCTGTCAGTGTGGAAAACAGTCCAGCTCACAGCTGATTCAGGACCAGAGACCGTCTGATTGACAGGTCAAGTGACCAATCACTGTGTTTACCTGAGATCAGTGGTACTGTAATTATAATAGAACGAAGTGGGAAAAACTAATTCAGATACAGTGAGTGACTGATTAGAAAACAAGAAGAAAATCAGAACTAGAATTTGGTATAGAAACTACTTTCACTCAGAAATTGCAAGCAAATTTCACAAACAATTACAAATTACAACTGAAATAGTATTTTCTTGTAAAATGTACTCCAAAAATCTTCGAAACCTTACAACTTCAAAAAACAAACAAACAAAAAAAAAATAAAAATTATTTTTTCAATTTAGCTAAATGTAAAGCCATAAAAAATTATAACAAAATGAACATTATCTAAATTATATATAATGTTCATTTTGTTATAATTTTTTTATGGCTTTACATTTAGCTATATATATATATATATATAAAGAAACACTTATTTTATATAGTTGCCAATGCAGCATTACTCATTTTCATTTACTTTAACCTAAAGTTTTAAAATAACTACTAAAATTAATAAAATAACTACATAAACTAAAGTGATAAAAAACATAATGAACAAAATTACAATTTCATAACAAAATTACTAATACTTTAAAATGACAATGAAAACAAATTTATATAAACATTTCATTACTGAAATAAAAAAAACTCTAAAACATTTCTCATTTACATTTAGTTTAACTTAATGTACTAAAATAACAAAAACTGAAATAAAAATTAATAAAGACATTTAAAAAACTAACAAAAACGACAAAATTACTAAAACTTTAAAATTAAATTGAAAATGGGAAAATATTAAAATAAAAACTAAAATATGTATAAAAACTATAATAATATCTGAATGATACTAAAATAACACTGCTCTTTAACAGCATCTGTACGCCTCTCTCTCTCTCTCTCACACACACACACACACACACACACACACACTCACAGACACTCACACACACACACGCACACACACACACACACACACACACTCACACACACACTCAGACACACACACACATCAGTCTTACTTTCACTAATCTATTAAAAAACTCAATACAATCGCCCTGAATTCACTACAATATCAGTTCAAACTGAATCTGGATGGGTTTCTAGTGCTGCTTTCTGCATGACACAAACAGACGGGTAAAGGAAGCCGCGTTTAAGCAAAGCCTGACGTATTTCCACTGATAACAGTATTGAGCCGGTAATGGAGGAGTGAAGCAGCTGTAGATGTGAACATCTCAAACGCACAACAATAAATGTGCAAATGAGACATTTCGGCACAAAAGGCATCTAGTAGTGACTGTGTCGGGTTCATGTAGCCACACTTTCCTGCTCTAACGCACCTCAGCTTCACTCAAGCCTGTTTAAATACAAATAAGCAATCGCAGCTTTTCTATTATTGCACATAAATTATTGAGTAACATGACCGGCGTGTTTACAGCTACAACTGCTGCGGCATGAGAGGGAGAGAGAGAGAGAGAGAGAGAGAGAGAGAGAGAAGGGGAACAGAACGGAGCGACTGATTTTGTCCCGTCACTCAGACAGCAGCATTAGCATTCCTAAAGACGTCCCATGATTCCCGGCGGAGGCTCCCATCAGCCTCGGCTGACACATCCTGAGAGGAAACACTCGCAATCCCAACAGAAGAGCAGAGGCTGCTGAGAAACACGGAGAGCTTCTGTTTCTGCAGAATGAATGAGATTTAACAGCTATCTCCAGACCCATGTGCTGGTCGATCCAGTGCTGGACACAAGCACAACTATAAACAATCTTTACATTACAAGAACAAAAGCCTGTCTAGTAAATGAGGACATACCACACTCTTCTGTTCTTTATATAAAGCGGAATGGACTACAACAAACCTAAACACTAGAAGAACAAATAAGAACAAAATTAGCATTTCTAAAATATTATTATGTTCTAATAATTATATGATTATTTGATGTCATACAATGACATAATTATAACACATACATGTTATAATTTTAAAATGTGTATATAAGTTAAATGTATATAAATATGTATGTTTAAAATTAAAATATATAATATATATAAAAAGTAAAATATAAAACATTTATTTTATTTCAGCTAGTTGCAAAGGCTAAATAAACAAAAACTAAAATGTAATAAAAAGTATATAGACCTATAAAAGAATAATAAAAATTATATATATATATATATATATAGTATACGTATATATAGAGTGTTTTACAAGAAAATACTATTTCAGTTTTTGTACTTCAAAATCACATTTAATTCAATGTTACTGGCCATTTCTTTGTAGTTAAATTTACTAGCAATTTCTGAATAAAATATTCTTCCTACACCACATTTTTTTCAGCACACACACACACACACACACACACATACAATAAGATGAATATATCATGTATCTGATCCAGTAAATCCTTCCAGATGACAGAATAATCATAAATATATGAAACAGTTTGTGTTGATCCGCGTGTCTTATTAAAGTGAATATGATAATGAAATCAGACTGTTAATCACACAGATGAGATTAAAGGATAGAAACACTTGCAGAGAGACATGCGGGCTGTGTTCCAAACACTAGTGAGCTGTCTACATAGACGCCTTCTGAGGAAGCATCACTGAAATAAAGAATAATCATTCACAAGCATTTTAAATGAATATTACCTAATGCACCGAATCAATGCTTCCCTGTGCTGAATGAATCACTTCTCTCAATTCATCTGCTGTTTCAGAGTTAAATCAGAATCTGCGTCAGAATTATAATGGTACTGGAATTGACATCTACTTAGGTAGCTCACTAGGGCTTGGAACAGGGTCCAGGGGTTAAAAGGTTAAAAACACAATTAATATTCAGTAATATTAATGATTTAACTGCACAGACACTATCAGATGAGAACAAAACCAGAACTGAATTGATCTGAATAATGAATGACGCTATTGTCTTTTGTAGAGCTGCTTTACAGCTGAATTTGAGTTTGTTTCTTAACAGATGAATTTTTCAACATTAACACTGTTATTTCTCCCATTTCGTAATGCTTTGAGAGAATCTGTACTGTATAAAGCTCTAGAGATTCACTGAGTCATTCTCCTTCTGAGGGTTTCATTTGTTTGAGTCTCAGTCTAGCTGCACTGCTGTCAGACTCAAATCCCGGCCTGGGTCTCTGTGCGTGTGGATTGGGATTTTACTGACATCTCTGTGAATCACTCACGTCTTCATCTCCTCCGTTCAACCCGTCAAAAATCATAAATACAAATGCCAACGATAAAGATACATCTGATTATTTATAAATATGTTCATATAAAGGTTCAAAGCTGTTTTTCACAACTGTTTAGAAACCTGACTGTCAGTGTTATTTTAGTTTCATTGAGATGCTACTATAGTTTTTATTCATATTTTGAATCAGTTTTTATTTTTATATTTTATATTTTGATTTCAGAAAAAGTTTTAGTAATTTTGATGTTTGTTTCTGTAATTTAATTTTTTCAGTCTTATTTTTAGTTATTTTAGTTCATCAAGTCGAACAAAATGAAATTGAGAAACGTTGCCTTGGAAAGTGGCAGAGCATCTCCTCTGGTCTCATCCTCGTCTCAGAGTACCTCCTCCGGTCTCATCAGCACTGTTCATCATCTCCTCTGGTCTAATCAGCGTCTCAGAGTGTCTCCTCTGTTCTCATCAGCATCTCAGAGCATCTCCTCTGGTCTCATCAGTGTATCAGAGCGCCTACTCTGGTCTAATCAGTGCCTCAGACCGTCTCCTCCGGTCTAATCAGCACCACAGATCATCTCCTCCGATCTCGTCAGCGTCTCAGATCGTCTCCTCCGGTCTCGTCAGTGTCTCAGAGCGTCTCCTCCGGTCTCATCGGTGTCTCAGATCGTCTCCTCTGGTCTCATCGGTGTCTCAGATCGTCTCCTTCGGTTTCGTCAGTGTCTCAGAGCGTCTCCTCTGGTCTAGTCAGTGTCTCAGAGCGTCTCCTCTGGTCTAGTCAGTGTCTCAGAGCGTCTCCTCCGGTCTCATCGGTGTCTCAGAGCGTCTCCTCTTGTCTCATCAGTGTTTCAGAGCGTCTCCTCTGGGCTTGTCAGTGTCTCAGAGCGCCGTCTCAGAGCGTATCCTCTTGTCAGTGTTTCAGAGGGTCTCCTCTGGGCTTGTCAGTGTCTCAGAGCACCGTCTCAGAGCATCTCCTCTTGTCTCATCGATGTCTCAGAGCGTCTCCTCTTGTCTGGTCAGTGTTTCAGAGCGTCTCCTCTGGGCTTGTCAGTGTCTCAGAGCGCCGTCTCAGAGCGTCTCCTCTTGTCAGTGTTTCAGAGCGTCTCCTCTGGGCTTGTCAATGTCTCAGAGCGCCATCTCAGAGCATCTCCTCTTGTCTCGTCAGTGTTTCAGAGCGTCTCCTCTGAGCTTATCATTGTCTCAGAGCGCCGTCTCGGAGCATCTCCTCTTGTCTCGTCAGTGTCTCAGAGCGTCTCCTCTGGTCTCATCAGTGTCTCAGATCGTCTCCTCTGGTCTCATCAGTGTCTCAGATCGTCTCCTTCGGTTTCGTCAGTGTCTCGGAGCGTCTCCTCTTGTCCCGTCAGTGTTTCAGAGCGTCTCCTCTGGGCTTGTCAGTGTCTCAGAGCGTCCCCTCTGGTTTTATCAGTGTTTCAGATCGTCTCCTCTGGTCTCATCATTTTATCAGATCGTCTCCTTCGGTTTCGTCAGTGTCTCGGAGCGTCTCCTCTTGTCCCGTCAGTGTTTCAGAGCGTCTCCTCTGGGCTTGTCAGTGTCTCAGAGCGCCGTCTCAGAGCGTCTCCTCTTGTCAGTGTTTCAGAGCGTCTCCTCTGGGCTTGTCAATGTCTCAGAGCGCCATCTCAGAGCATCTCCTCTTGTCTCGTCAGTGTTTCAGAGCGTCTCCTCTGGGCTTGTCAATGTCTCAGAGCGCCATCTCAGAGCATCTCCTCTTGTCTCGTCAGTGTTTCAGAGCGTCTCCTCTGAGCTTGTCAATGTCTCAGAGCGCCATCTCAGAGCATCTCCTCTTGTCTCGTCAGTGTTTCAGAGCGTCTCCTCTGAGCTTGTCAATGTCTCAGAGCGCCATCTCAGAGCATCTCCTCTTGTCTCGTCAGTGTTTCAGAGCGTCTCCTCTGAGCTTGTCAATGTCTCAGAGCGCCCTCTCAGAGCATCTCCTCTTGTCTCGTCAGTGTTTCAGAGCGTCTCCTCTGGGCTTGTCAATGTCTCAGAGCGCCATCTCAGAGCATCTCCTCTTGTCTCGTCAGTGTTTCAGAGCGTCTCCTCTGAGCTTATCATTGTCTCAGAGCGCCGTCTCGGAGCATCTCCTCTTGTCTCGTCAGTGTTTCAGAGCGTCTCCTCTGAGCTTATCATTGTCTCAGAGCTCCGGTCTCATCAGTGTATCAGATCGTCTCCTCTGGTTTCATCAGTGTCTCAGAGCATCTCATCTGGTCTCATCAGTGTCTCAGATAGTCTCCTCTGGTCTCATCAGTGTCTCAGATAGTCTCCTCCGGTCTCATCAGTGTATCAGATCGTCTCTTCTGGTCTCATCAGTGTCTCAGAGCATCTCATCTGGTCTCATCAGTGTCTCAGATAGTCTCCTCCAGTCTCATCAGTGTATCAGATCGTCTCCTCTGGTGTCATCAGTGTCTCAGAGCATCTCATCTGGTCTCATCAGTGTCTCAGATAGTCTCCTCTGGTCTCATCATCATCTCAGAGCATCTCCTCTGGTCTCATCCTCGTCTCATTTATCCGGGATGAATTGAGTTCACACTTGGGCTCCGTGGAGAGTAGCTTTTGTGTGTCTGTCAGGATGGCTATTGACTTTAATAGAGTGTGTGATTGTTAACTCTTCAGTGCTTTTGTTGAGTGCTGACAGCGGTAATGAGACTGTGTGCATCTCTCCATGGGCATTATGGGACGTCTGAACACCAGGCTCTCATAAACCCAGTTAAATATCACAGCTCCGCTCGAGCTGCAGCTGCGCCATGGCAACCGCTGCGCTTCCGCGCAGTGAATGCAGGCGCCGTCTGCGATGTTTGTAGCAGGGATCGGTGATTGAAACAGCAGGAACCACAGTGGAACCGCTGAGCTTTACTCTCATTCCTGCTTAATTAAAACCTTTGCTTGAGTGTCAAACTGCCGCTAATAGTTTTTTGATTGACAGGACACCGTGATTCAGGTATTTTTAATCTTCTCACATTTCTGTGGGAAACCTTCATGAACAGCAGATGGTTTTTGGCAGAAGTTTCATT
>NW_015651872.1:26509-26752 GCF_001515625.1 Sinocyclocheilus rhinocerous
GATTTTTTTAATATGTTTTTGAAAGAAGTCTCTTCTGTTCATCAAGGCTATGTTTATTTGAACAAAAATACAGTAAAAATTGTGAAATATTATTAGAATCTAACACAGCTGTTTTCTATGTGAATATCTGTTAAACTGTAATTTATTTCTGTGATCAAAGCTGTATTTTCAGCATCATTACTTCAGTCTTCAGTGTCACATGATCTTCAGAAATCAGTATAATATGATGATTTGCTGCTCAAG
>NW_015651872.1:27733-29500 GCF_001515625.1 Sinocyclocheilus rhinocerous
CATTACTCCAGTCTTCAGTGTCACATGATCTTCAGAAATCAGTATAATATGCTGATTTGCTGCTCAAGAAACATTTCTGATTATTATCAATGATGAAAACAGCCGTGTTGCCCAATATCTTTGAGGAAACGGTGACACATTTTATTTTTCAGGATTCACAGATGAACAGAAAGTTAAAAAGAACAGCATTAATTTAGAATATAAATCTACTGTAACATTATACATGTCTCAACTCTCAATTTTGATCAATTTAATGCATCCCTGATTAATAAAAGTATTAATTTCTTTAATTTATACTGACATAAGTGAAGTAACTAAAATACAAGCATCATATATCTGCTTCCAAACCCTCAAAATCATTACGAATGTGCAGTTTTTCTTATTTCTGCTCTCTAAACGTCAGTCCAGTGACAGAATCTCAGTGTGTGTCTGTTAATTAAGATACAATAAGATTTCAAACTTTATTAGACCCTCAAATAAGATGAGCCGCCACCTTCATCTCCAGATATCAGATCACCGTGATCAGATGAAAGCCCAGCAGGATGTGTGTGAATGAACGAAACCTCGTTACCAAGAGCTTCAAATAAATATTAATTAACGAATACATAATAATAAATACATAAATATTAATTAATGAATAAAATTAAATAAATAAATACTAATTAATGAATAAATAATAATCAATAAAAACAAATCAATAAATAAATAATACAAATGGAAACAAACAACAAATAAATAAATAAATGTGATGATGGAGAAATGTAAAAATAAAAGAATGAATGAATGAATCAATGAATGAATGAATGCATGAGTGAATAAATGCATGAGAATCACTGAATGAATAAGGAAGGATTCTCACCACGATCTGGAAGTAGTCGCTGGGAATGACGGCCTCTCCGTTCTTCACCCAGCGGACGGTGGGCTGCGGGTTTCCCGCCACGGCACACTCCATCTCGATGTCCGTGCTTTCATACGCGTACGTGTTCGACGGGTAGCTGAGGAACTGAGGCGGCACTGAGAACAGAGAGAGAGAGAAATAACACCATAAGACAAACACTGATCATGATGGATCACTACAAACGCTTCATTCCAATACGGACTGCGTGTGTTGTGTTCTAACACTTATAGATTATCATGACTTTAGTGAAATCATCATGTAAGCATCAAATTATGATTTGAGTCTTTCATTGAATGTCTGATGCTTTGTTGTATTCCTCATTTGTCTGCTAAATGAAGAAATGTATATATGCAGTAAATATAATATAACATATAATGTATAATAACATATTCCTTACTTGTAAGTCACTTTAGATGAAAAAAAAACACCTTCCAAATTAATAAATAATAAAATAAAATAAAACTTTGTTATATTTTTCATTTGTAAGTTGCTTTAGGGTAAACGCATTTTCTAGCAAATAAAATAAAATAAAATAAAATAAAATAAAATAATAAATAAAACTGTTGTATTTCTCATTCGTAAGTTGCTTTAAATGAGAAACATCTTCTAAATAATAAAATAAAATAAAATAAAATAAAATAAAATATAAAATAAAACTGTTGTATTTTTCATTTGTAAGTTGCTTTAGGGTAAAATCATTTTCTAGATAATAAAAAATAAAATAAAATAAAATAAAACTTGTATTTCTCATTCGTAAGTTGCTTTAAATGAGAAACATCTTCTAAATAATAAAATAAAATAAAATAAAATAAAATAAAATATAAAATAAAACAAAATAAAAAACTTGTAGAGTGCTTCAAATGGCTGTC
>NW_015651872.1:29746-38869 GCF_001515625.1 Sinocyclocheilus rhinocerous
ACGTTGTTTCTCTCATTTGTAAGTTGCTTTAGATAAAAGCATCTTCTAAGAAATAAAATAAAATATAAAATAAAACAAAATAAAAAACTTGTAGAGTGCTTCAAATGGCTGACTTCTGCTTCACTACAGTGAGGACGCTCCCTCAGAAGGCAGCAGACTATGTAGACAGCAGATGTTTGTATCAGAGCTCATGTGAAGAGTCGGGGATATGAATATATCAGCAGCAGACAGAGGATCTGAAACCAAACTCCAGCATCCGACCTCTGCCAATAAATCCACATAATCCGGTCAAATCTGCAGCTCAACCCGAGAGAGATCGACACGGATCCACGGACAGACAGACGGCATTCCTGACAGCATCATTAGAGCCTTAAATCAGGGTGAAGATGCAGGTACATCATGATTAAAGTCAAAGCTCAGACTCCAGTCCAGCTGATTTTCCTCTCAGAGAATGAGGGGCTCATTTCAGCAGCAAAATTACGTATCGATCGACCTCATCTCAAAAATAGTCTGAATCGGCCTGATTGCAATGAGATGGATTTGTGATGTTTGTCCACTTTAAAGAAGAGAAACGACGTGAGCGAACAACCAGAAACAAACATCAAGACACAGACGCAGACGCTCCATTCCATAACAACCATATCACTGCATTTTTTATTCATTTCAGTGAGTTATTATTGAAAATTACCTGACATTAAAATTCGTAATATCAAATTAATTTAGATTCATTTTACAATACTATACATATTCAATGAGCTCAATTGAGCTAATGTTCCTTTTCAAAAATAATTAAATTTAAAAAAAAAAATTCATTTCATTTCTTTTATCAAAATATACACGAAAGAGATGGAAAAACTAACAGACGGAGATGATGTTTTAAGACAGGCTCAAACAATCACATAAAAAATATTATTATTATAATATTATTATTATTATTATAAATGAATATTTTGTATACAAGTTCATTTTAATAATAATAATAATAATAATAATAAACACACAAACTCACTCACACACACACACACACACACGCAGCTGGAGGATACGTGTTCCGCTGAGACTCTAAACTGCATTGGTTCCTCTGATTTGCTCTTAAACTGGAATCAAAGCGGGCTTGATGCGCTGAACACTGATGCGTGATCAATAAGCAAACAGGAGCTCTATGAATGCAGACGCAGCACTCCAGGCCTGAGGCCATGCGCTGTGATTAATTACTCGGCTGTTCTACACCATTAGCCAAAGCGCTTTCTTCCCAACAATCAGCTCAGAGCGGAAGCTGGCGTTCTGCGGCTGCTGTAATCTGCGTGTCGGACGCGTCAGCATCAATACGTCATTAGCTGTGCGTATCTTTATCTGTGCTGTATTGCACTAATTAAACCCAAACGATTTCCATTAGAAGCGGGCGTCTCCTCTATCACCGGCGGGTTTGAACTAACTCACCAATTACAACGTGTTAAAAACCACCAAACGCCAGCCGTGTTGCTCTCAACTTATTCAATTACAGCTCATAATGAAATCAAACACACTTATGAAACATTATGAGGAGCAGGAAGACGCTGCATTTATAGATGATTCTTAAAGCGATAGTCCACCCTAAAATCATCATTCTGACGTCATTTACACCCATCATGTCACTTAAACCTGTATGATGTTTGTTCTGTGCAACTCAAAAGAAGATATTTTGAGATTTTGGAAAACTTTTATATCCTATTTTGTGTTCTTCGGATGAAAGATATCCATATAAATACTTTTGGGTGAAAATCCAGTTAAGTTCAATATTACAATATTACTGTATATTGTATATATGCAGTTCAAATGTTTGGGTTCAGTGCAACTTATTTTTTAAGAAATTAATACTTTTATTAATCAAGGATGCATTAAGTTGGTCAAAAGTGACAGTAAAGACATTTATAATTGTAAAAGATTTCTATTTCAAATAAATGCTTGTCATGAGTCCGGGCCCTGCGTTTCTCCCTCTCTCCACCAGAGGTCGCCATCTCCTGTCCTCCCGGACTCCATTCTCCAAACTCCACACACCTGTCAGTTATTACACCCTCAGCTGTTCCCCATTGTCATGGACTATTTATACACTACACTCCCGCTACTCTGTCTGGTTATTAATTACTTGTTTGTAGTTTATGGATGCAAGCACCTTCTGTTGCTGTATTTGTATCCCGGTCCTGTTCTTTTTTTTAGTTGTTTTTCAGATCGTTTGATCTGTTTCTGTTTCTGTTTTGCTTAGTCTGTTTTGGTTTAGCAAATAAACCTGCATTTGAACCCAGACCCCTGTTTACACAGTGTGTTCCCTAACCATACCGTGACAGAATAAGCCAGCAAACATGGGTCCAGCAGGGAAGTTCCTCAACATCCGCCAGGGAGACCGGAGCATTGAGGATTACACCAGGGACTTCGTTGGAGTGGCTCGCCAGTCGGCTACGGAGAAGACCTGCCTCATGGTCTTTTTCTGGGGAGGTCTAGCCGAGCCCTTCAAGTCCCTTATGCCTTACTGGCACCCCGAGGAGTCACTGGAGGAATATGTCAATTGGGCTCTGTACTTGAGAGGCTCATCCTTCAGGGTGGAGTTCGCTGCGGAGCCCGCTAACAGTTCTCTCGGAGCGGTGATTCAGGAGACTTCAGAGGTCTTGTCAGCCGTTCTGAGAATCTCATGCCAGTTCCTGGGCCGTCCCGGCGGAGTCCGCTCACAGAGCTCCCGAGGCGGTGGAGTCCGCTCACAAAGCTCCCGAGGCGGCGGTGTCCACTCACAGAGCTCCCCATCCCTCCCCCCGGGGCTCGCTTCTGGCCTTCCCGAAGCGGCTGATTCCGCCACTGCTCGTTCCAAGGTGGCAGCGCCTGATACAACTGCAGCTCCACACGCACCGCTGTGGCGGCCGCTGGTTCTGCCCTGGGTCCCCATCCCGCCGCCTCTGCCTCAGTCCCCAAGTCCCCCTCCAGCACACAGACCTAGTGCCCCATCCCTCCCCCTGCTCCGCCCCCGCTCTGCTAACCCCCTGGTTGGGCGTTTGGAAACGTCTGGAAGCCGTTCCTTAGAGAGGGGGTTCTGTCATGAGTCCGGGCCCTGCGTTTCTCCCTCTCACCACCAGAGGTCGCCATCTCCTGTCCTCCATTCTCCAAACTCCACACACCTGTCAGTTATTACACCCTCAGCTGTTCTCCATTGTCATGGACTATTTATACACTACACTCCCGCTACTCTGTCTGGTTATTAATTACTTGTTTGTAGTCTATGGATTCAAGCACCTTCTGTTGCCGTATTTGTATCCCGGTCCTGTTCTTGTTTGAGTTGTTTTTCAGATCTTGTTTGATCTGTTTCTGTTTCTGTTTAGCAAATAAACCTACATTTGGACCCAGATCCCTGTTTACACAGTGTGTTCCCTTACCACACCGTGACAATGCTGTTCTTTTGAACTTTCTATTCATCTGTGAATTATTTAGATTTTTCTTTTTTTGTTGTTGTTTTTTTTTTTTTTTTTTTACAATTTTTATTTTTTTTTTTGTGTGCATACATATAATAATTTAATAATAATCCTTACACTCAAATTAAATTTATGGCAGGTTTATTTGTAAAGTATTTATACATTGTGTTAGTATTTGTTGTACTGACTAAATGTTTTTTTTTTTTTTTATACATTTTTAACACAATAAATTTTTTATATTAGGGCAAAATATTTTTTGTATTCACCCAAATAATTAAAAAGTAAAATAAATAAATAAAAGAGTGAATGGATGGATGAATAAATAAATAAATGTATTTTTAAATAATTTAAAAATCATTAATCATTGAATTAAATATTTTTAGTGTGCATACATATAGGTAACTAAAATTAAAATGAAAACATCTCTGTCGTTTAAAATAAAATAAATGTTAACTGGAATAAAAAAAATATAAAAATACATTTTTAAAAATATATATTTTTTAATGAAATGTTTATCAGTTTAACTTGAACTAAATTAACAAAATTATTTTAATTATTTAAAAAAACTATACAGGCATATAAAAAAATGACAAAAAAAACATCAAATTTACTAAATTTTTAACAAAAATGTTAAAATATAAAATATAAAAAATAAAAACTATAATAATAATAATAATAAATGTATTCAACTCCCATCTATAAATGGAGCAGAGGCTGATGGGATGCATTTGACCTGATGTGTGAAAGCATCTGTCTATAGAGCGATTCATTCACGACACCTGAACGAACACAAACAACACGGCCTAATGGTGTCCAGTGATGAAAGGAGAGGATATTAGAAACCCAGATCAGCTCAGCTCTCACACAGGTGAATTAAAGAGAGAGAGAGAGAGAGAGAGAGATTGGCATTAACATGACAAAAGACTGAGTAGACCGTCATAATGACCCTCATCCTCATCCATTCAGATGGAAATACACACACCATTCACCATAGTAAACATCTGCCACACGCGAGTGTGTGTGTGTGTGTGTGTGTGTGTGTGTGTGTGTGTGTGTGTCTCAGGAGGGAGTCAGTGACAGCCTGTCGCGCCGCTTCTGACATTTAAACTGTCCGTGGTCCTCAGCGACCCGGTTGTTATGACAATAAAACCTCATTTCAATTTGTATTCTCAAACAACAATACATAATTTATGAGTCTAGAGACAGTGAGGACAGCACACGCAGAAATCACCCATAATCCTCCACTCATGGGCATTGGATTACACTCACTCTCACTAATTACACACATACTAATTAAACACGCCTGTTTACACTACAATAAACACACACACACGCACACACACATTTATCTGTCTATATTTTGTACATTACTGTTCAAAAGTTTGGAATAATTAAGATTTTTTAATGTTTTTGAAAGACGTCTCTTCTGCTCACCAAGGCTGCATTTAGTTGATCAAAAATACAGTAAAATTGTGAAATATTATTATAATGTAAAGCAGCTGTTTTCTATGTGAATCTCTGTTAAACTGTAATTTATTTCTGTGATGCGCAGCTGTATTTTCAGCATCATTACTCCAGTCTTCAGTGTCACATGATCTTCAGAAATCATTCTAATATGCTGATTTGCTGCTCAAGAAACACAAATGTCTTTACTGTCACTTTTGATCAATTTAATGTGTCATTGATGAATAAAATGACAGTATTAGTTACAGTGCTGCTTGAAAGTTTGTGAACCCTTCAGAATTTTCTATATTTCTGCATAAATATGACCCAAAAGGTCATCAGATTTTCGCACAAGTCCTGAAAGTAGACAAAGAGAATCCAGTCAAACAAAGGAGACAAAAATACTGGAAAATTATCCAATATTACATATCGGTGAGTGTCTAAAGTCTAAGCGGTCGACCAACAGAGATCACTATAAAAGTCTGCGAGGTCGCAAAGGACCCCAGGGTAACTTCTAAAATAACTAAAGGCCTTTCTCACATCGGCTGATGTTAATGTTCATGAGTCCATCATCAGGAGAACACTGAACAACCAGAGAGCTGCGAGGAGAAAGAAAGAAAAGCCACTGCTCTCCAAAAAAAGAGAGTTTGCTAAAGATCATGTGGACAAACCAGAGGACTGTTGGAGAAAGGTTTTGTGGACGGATGAGACCAAAATAGAAGTTTTGGGTTTAAATGAGAAGCGTTGTGTTTGGTGAAAGAAAAACACTGCATTCCAGCGTAAGAAACGTATCCCATCTGTGAAACACGGTGTGAATGAATTCTGAATTATACCAGCAAATTCTGAAGGAAAATGTCAGGACATCTGTCTGTGAACTGAAAGAGAAAGTGTGTCATGCAGCAAGACAACGACCCCAAGAACCAAAGAACGGTTAAAGAAGAACAAAGTGAATATTTTGTAATGGCCAAGTCAAAGTCCAGAACTTAATCCAATTGAAATGTTGTGGAAGGAGCTGAAGCAGCAGTTCATGTGAGGAAACCCACCAACATCACAGAGCTGAAGCGCTTCTGTACGGAGGAATGAGATCAAATCATTCAGTTAATTAAAAGTTATTGCTGCAAAAGGGGGTCAGACCAGATACTGAACGCCAAGATTCACATACTTTATTTAGCCACTCACAGATATATAACACTGGATCATTTTCCAGAATAAATAAATGAAAAAGTATATATTTTCATCTAATTTGTTTGACTGGATTCTCTTTGTCAACTTTCAAGTCAAGTCAAGTCACATTTATTTATACAGCGCTTTTAACAATACAGATTGTGTCAAAGCAACTGAACAGTATCAAAATAGTGTGTCAATAATGCAGAAGGACAATAGTAAACACTCAATGTTCAGTTAAAGGCAGTTCATCATTGAATTCAGTGATGTCATCATCCAGCTCAGTTCAGTTTAAATAGTATCTGTGCAATCAAGTCGACGATATCGCTGGAAATGAAGTGTCCCCAACTAAGCAAGCCAGAGGAACCAAAACTCCATCGGTGACTGAATGGAGAAAAAACCTTGGGAGAAACCAGGCTCAGTCGGGTGGCCAGTTCTCCTCTGACCAGACGAAACCAGCAGTTCAGTTCCAGGCTGCAGCAAAGTCAGATTGTGCGGAGGACTCAAACTAATTTTGCTGCAGCTAACATTTTTGCTAACATTTCAGGACTTGTGTGAAAACTTGTGACTTGTTCAGGACTTGTGACACACACTCACACGCACACGCACACACACAGACACACACACACACTCTCTCTCTCTCTCTGTGGTTTAATCTGTGAATAGAACAGGATTAACACTCATGTCAGCATTTAAATCAGTTTTAGTGAGTTTCTGATGTTCCAGCATCATGAAAGTGCGGCGTGGGCCGTGAAGAGCATTAATCTATCCAATCATCCTAGTTAAGCTTTACTAAACCTGCTCTAATGCGTTATCCCTCATGACCTCTACCCAACACACACACACTCAGATTTTAGCTGAACATCCAATATACCTGCAGATGAAATAAACGAATGCTGTCTGATGGCAGGATGAATGTATTATCTAAAAGCATCGATCCGCCGCTGCTTTGACTCTCGCTGTCATGTGTTTTTGGATTAGACGCTGCAGGAGACCTCGTCACAGATCAGAATCACTGTCCGTCTGACGGGGAAATCACTGTATGACAAACTAACATGATCAATCTCATCTGTACATGACCTGACGCACATGCATGAACAACATCAGACCGCTCACGTGCTCTCAGATCATTAACTGGACTGTTAAAGAGGCTAATGAGAGTCATTAAGATTGGAAATAACAAACACTCATTATCTGAGTCACTTATTCTCATCCTGAATGATTCCTTCATGTGCTCCCTACTTAGGCAGCATACTAGACTCCATACAAACTGAATACTGTTGCTTTACTGTTTATTTACGCTGAACGGGTCATTATGGTGGTTAATCCGGTTAAGCGGGTCAGGGTTTTGTGACTGTAATCTCAATCCCGGTCCATCAGTGTTTGTTAGAGTAGCTGGATTTCCCGATCATTTGGTTAATCTCATTTCACAGCATTAACAACCACAATCCCATTTCAATCACACACTCGCTAGTACACACTAGAAATAACAGCACGGTGATACATATTCAGTACGTACTCATTCGTTTAGTCATCTAGGCGTATAAACCTGCTCATTCACAGAGTATAAGAGCCTCTGAAACACTTGAGTCTCGTGTTAATGTTTCTTAAAGAAGTCTCTTCTGCTCACCAAAGCTGCATTTATTTGATCAAAAATACTGTAAAAATGACAAAATATTATTATAATGTAAAACAGCAGTTTTCTATGTGAGTATCTCTAATTTATTTCTGTGATCAAAGCTGTATTTTCAGCATCATTACTCCAGTCTTCAGTGTCACATGATATTCAGAAATCATTCTAATATGCTGATTTATTATCAGTGTTGAAAACATAAAAATGACAAAATATTATTATAATGTAAAACAGCAGTTTTCTATGTGAGTATCTCTAATTTATTTCTGTGATGCGCAGCTGTATTTTCAGCATCATTACTCCAGTCTTCAGTGTCACATGATCTTCAGAAATCATTCTAATATGCTGATTTATTATCAGTGTTGAAAACAGTTTGGGGTCAGTAAGTACTAAGATTACTTTTATTTAAGATATTTAAGATACTTATTAATCAAGAGTGACAGTAAAGACATGTATAATGTGACAAAAGATTTATATTTTAAATAGAACTTTCTATTCATCTGTGAATCCTGAAAAATAAAATGTGTCACCGTTTCTTCAAAAATATTGTGCAGCAACTGTGTTCAACACTGATAATAATCAGAAATGTTTCTTGAGCAGCAAATCAGCATATTAGAATGATTTCTGAAGATCATGTGACACTGAAGACTGGAGTAATGATGCTGAAAATACAGCTGCGCATCACAGAAATACATTACACTTTAACAGATATTCACATAGAAAACAGCTGATTTACATTATTATAATATTTCACAATTTTAGTGCTGTATATGAGATGTGAAATCACTGAATATCACTGAAAGCAGTAGGAGGAGGGTGATGATCAAATATCTGTATTCAAACTGCATGAAGTGTTCGCGTTGTATGGTTAGTATCAGAGGCGTCATGCCCATTCAAAGTGAGGCACGTGCCCCCTCAGATTTCTAAGCCAAGTGAATTTTGAATGCAGCTTCCAAAAGACAAAAAATAGCATAATAATAATAATTCATGCATTTAGCAGACGCTTCCAAAGCAACTTACAGTGCATTCAGGCTATAATTTGTTTTACCAGTATGTGTGTTCCCTGGGAATCAAACCCATGACCTTTTGCGCTGCTAACACAATGCTCTACCACTGAGCCACAGGAACATTGAATGAATTAAATTCAAATCTGCATTCACTGGCTGGCGCTGAGACAGAGACAGACGCGTTTTTACAGCACTGCGCATTATAAACAATGACACACGATGCTGTTGAGCTTATGAATGCAATGGCCAATCAGAGGCGTTCAGGTGAGTCATCGCTAAAATGCTGGTGTTTTCTTCACTCGCTCGCTGACTGAATACCTCTTTCTGGCGAATTCTCTCGTTAGAAACAACAAACTGCAAATGTGTGTATGAATCTGTAGGTAAGATATTCATTTCACAGTGTAAACAGCTTCAGTGATTTTAATGGGAGTTTTTGAGAGTG
>NW_015651872.1:39543-39801 GCF_001515625.1 Sinocyclocheilus rhinocerous
CGACCCCCCCCCCCACTCGTGCCCCCTCAAAAATAATGAGTGCATGACGTTAGTAATACTATGTTAGCTGGTTAAAGCACTCATCACACAGAGAGCAGCTGTTAACTAAACTGACTCTGACACTTTTACACTGATTGCGTTTTCTCCTCTTTCTCAGTCATCTATGAGTGAACTGATTGGCAGCAGAAAAACACCGGACAGTCCAGTGGATGCCTCATTATCTGCTGCTGAATCCCTGGGGACACACACACACACACA
>NW_015651872.1:39968-46183 GCF_001515625.1 Sinocyclocheilus rhinocerous
CACTCACACACTCACTCACACACACACACACACACACACACACACTCTCTCTCTCACACACACACACACACGTAATGCCGGCCAGTGTTGTGTCAGCACTGGGTTCAGGCCAGAATCTCACTAAAAGAACTGCACTGAACTGCCAGTCAAACCAGTAGAGACCAGACTAATGAGCCACACAGGCTCACTTACCACATTCACACATAAAATAATTAGCCTCACACACGCCAAACTACACACTACTGTCTCGTGTGTCTTCTGCTTGTTCAGAGTTTGTCACAGCACTCGCACATACATGCATATGCACATATACACTGGAACATGAGTAAATGATGACAGAAAGATCATTTTGGGGTGAAATATCCCTTTAATTCTTTGGTTTAGCCAAAATAAGCATTGCTACTGTATATTTTTGGGTCAGTTTCTAACAAAAATAACGCTTAGTATGATCTAAAATGACACTTAATGTGAATTAAATGCACAGTTCACACAAAAATCATCACTCTGTCATCATTTATTTCCCTCATGCCATTAAAACCTGCATGAATGTCTTTCTTTTGATGTTTTGAAGAACATTTGAAACCAAACAACACTGGACCCCATTGACTTTCACTACATGGACTAAAACACTGGGACATTTCTCAAAATATCTTCTTTAGTGATTCACTGTCACAATGGACTGACATAAGGTGTCTGAGGTGGGTCTCGAACCCAGGTCTCCCAGTCAGGGAAAGCTAGTTCAGTTACAGCTTTACAAAACAAAACATAATGTAGGCCAAATGGCAACAGTAAAACATCACTTAACTGTTCTAGAACTCAGGTTATCTGTACTGGGTAGGCTCAAGACTGAACACAGCTCAATGAAACTGCCAAACTTAAATAGAACAAAATACAGGTGGAACAAATTAACCTGATGAGCAGTCTTAACTAAAGAGTTCACAGCAGGTGGTGCCGCCTAGTGGCTCAGAAAGTTCACACAGTAAAGTGCAGGGGGTGCCCACCAATGGCTGGGAGAGTCATTGCATGAGGGAGCAGACAGCGCTCCCTAGTGGCAGGAGGAGTCTTACAGGAGCCCCTTTCTCAGGAACGGCTCCTGACACAGGATTGATCTTCCTAAGGATCTTAAAAGGTCCAATGAATCGGGGTGCCAGTTTCCGAGACTCTAGATGAAGTGGAAGATCCTTAGTTGACAACCACACCATCTGTCCTTGACGTAGTGATGGCCCAATTCTACGGCGCTGGTTGGCCTGTTTCCGCTGCCGTTGTGATGCTCCCACTAAGGCTGTATGAGCTTTCCGCCAGGCCTGACGGCACCTCTTGACTAATTGGGTTGCAGCTGGTACCTGGCCCTCCAGTTCCTGCTCAGGAAACAAAGATGGGGGAAACCCAAATTGACATTCAAATGGAGTCATGCCCAAGGATGAATGCTGTAGGGTGTTATGAGCAAATTCAGCCCAGATCAGACGGTAGCTCCAGGTGCTTTGATTATTGGACACCATGCACCTAAACGTCTTCTCAATCTCCTGGTTGACCCGTTCTGTCTGACCATTAGACTGAGGGTGGAACCCAGAAGACAGGCTGATGGATGCTCCAATCAGACGGCCAAATGCCTTCCAAAACCGAGAAGTGAATTGCAACCCCCGATCAGAGACCATGTCCTGAGGAAGCCCGTGGATCCTGACATGCTGCATCATGAGGTCTGCCGTCTGACAAGCTGTGGGGATCTTAGGCAGAGGTATCAGATGACATGCTTTTGAGAATCTGTCTACCACCACCAAGATGACTGTGTTACCTTGTGATTTAGGAAGTCCAGTAACAAAGTCCAAAGAGATGTGACCATGGACGTCTTGGGATGGGTAAATGATGAAGTAGACCTTGAGGGTGGGCTTTAGGTTCTTTATTTTGGGCGCATTCAAAACAGCCAGACACAAATTCTCGGACATCTGCCTGCATACTGGGCCACCAAAACCGTGTCTGGATACGCTTCAAAGTTCTTGTAACTCCATGGTGACCCGAAAGAAGAGTTGCATGTCCCCACTGCAACACATCAGATCGTACAACATTAGGAACAAAAAGGCGGCCTGGGGGGCCATTACCTGAGTCGGGCTGTTGTCGTTGAGCCTTCATTATTACCATTTCTATTCCCCACTGAAGCCCTGCCACCACCTTGGAGCTGGGAATGATGGGCTCAGGTCTGTCCTCCACATCTGGCGTGTCAAACTGTCTCGAAAAGGGCATCGGGCTTTGAGTTCTTAGAGCCTGGTCGATAAGAGAGAATGAACTCAAAGCAGTTAAAAAAGAGAGCCCATTGGGCCTGGCGTGGATTCAGCCTTTTAGCCTCCCAGATGTATGTGAGGTTCCTGTGGTCTGTCCAAATGACAAATGGGTGTTTGGCCCCTTCTAGCCAGTGTCTCCATTCCTGCAGTGCCAGCTTCACCGCCAGCAACTCCCGGTTACCAATATCATAGTTCTTTTCTGCTTGGGTGAGTCGACGTGAAAAAAAAAGCACAAGGACGAAGCTTATTGTCCCTCTTGGCCTTTTGAGACAATACAGCTCCCACTCCAAAATGTGACGCATCCACTTCTACTACAAAAGGCAACTCTGGATCGAGGAGGGTCAGGATGGGTGCAGTGGTGGTGAATTGGCGCTTGAGCAGCTCAAATGCTTGATTAGCCCTTTCTGTCCATTGGAATGGCCATTAGGTCTTTTTGGTAAGGACTGTAAGGGGTTCTGCAATAGAGCTGAAATTTCTTATAAATCTCCTATAAAAATGTGCAAAACCAAGAAAGCGCTGTACCTGTTTGACAGAGCAAGGCTGAGGCCAGTTCAGAACTGCATGGGTTTTGCCAGGATCCATCTGAATGCTGCCGTTGGAGACAATGAACTTAAGGAAGGAGACAGTTGGTACATGAAACTCACTTTTCTCCAGCTTCACAAAGAGATTGTTCCTTAACAGTTGAGACAAAACCTGGCGGACATGCTGGACATAATCTTGGTAACAACGGGAGAAGATTAAGATGCCATCAGGATCAACAGATACAAACTGGTTAAGCATCTCTCGTAGAACATCATTAATGAATGCCTGGAAGACGGCTGGGGCATTGACTAGCCCAAAGGGCATTACCTGATACTCATAATGGCCAGTTGGGGTGTTGAATGCAGTCTTCCACTCATCCCCGGCATGGATCCTAACCAGGTGGTAGGCATTCCTAAGATCCAGTTTGGTGAATATAGTTGCACCTTGTAGGAGTTCAAAGGCTGAAGTCATCAATGGCAGCGGGTAACGATTTTTTACAGTGATACCATTTAGACCCTGGTAGTCAATACATGGTCGGAGATTGCCATCATTTTTCCCCACAAAGAAAAACCCAGCTCCTGCCGGTGAGGTTGAAGGGTGGATGAATCCACTGTCAACAGACTTGTTGATATATTCCTCCATAGAGGCTCTTTCTGGGGCAGACAGAGAGAATAGTCTCCCTCGAGGTGGACAAGTGCCAGGGTGCTGTCACAATGGACTGACATAAGGTGTCTGAGGTGGGTCTTGAACCCAGGTCTCCCAGTCAGTGAAAGCTAGTTCTCTACCTCTGGTCTACTGGGGAAGACAGTTTTTTAGTAGACCCATGTGCAGAAGGCAAACTCGGAGGCTCAGATAACTCAAAAGCAGGCAGTCTTTACTTGATCTCAGTATTCAAATACAAACAAAAGATCAGTTATAGCGTTACAAAACAAAACAATGTAGGCCAAATGGCAACAGGAAAACATCACCTAACTGTTCTAGAACTCAGGTAATCCGTACTGGGTAGGCTCAAGACTGAACATAGCTCAATGAAACTGCCAAACTTAAATAGGACAAAACACAGGTAGAACAAATTAACATGATGAGCAGTCTTAACTAAAGAGTTCACAGCAGGTGGTGCCGCCTAGTGGCTCAGAAAGTTCACACAGTAAAGTGCAGGGGGTGCCCACCAATGGCTGGGAGAGTCATTGCATGAGGGAGCAGACAGCGCTCCCTAGTGGCTTGGAGAGTCATTGCAGGAGGGGTCTTACATTCACAGACGAAATAAAGTCATACAGGTTTAAAAAAAACATGACGCGCGCAAGTAAATGATAAACTGTACCTTTAAGAGGCAACAGATGCAGAATTGATGCTGTTTGTAAAGTTTCAGCGTTGAAGGCTTCAGGTTTGTTTCACATGATCACAGACGCTGAAAACAATAAATGCTCGCCAAATGAAAGCTGTGCAATCAGAAATCTTCGTTTTCCATCCTCTTCAGCATTCTATCCATGCAAACCTGTGCATATCTGTGCAAAAGCAGCAACAAACTCATGATTAAAAAATGATCTCCGCCAGCCAGCGCTTGTCACACTCATGCATTTTAATCAGACACCAGATTTAAAGATTCCTGATAAATGTGCGCTGTGTTTGGCCTGAGCGTTCGATGCATCTGATTGCGTAACATTCGTCCGGATGAGAAAACAGACGTAAAGAGAGGACGTCTAACGAAATGTGCCGTTAACGCATCATTACTCTCAATAAACGCTGATATTTTTATTCAGCGTCTCACTGAACGTCTTCTCAGGAGAACAGACGTCTGGAGAGCTAAAATACCAAAACACACGCACTGAATATTTCACTTCAAGCGCGGTGGAGGATGCTATAACGTCGAGGAACCAATTAAAAGTGCTGGGAAGTTTTTGACCACAAAACTTAGGTTTAATTAAAGGATTCGCAGGTGTCGTGTGAGATAATTGCTGTATGTTTCTGTTTCCTACACTCCATCTGTTCTCTCAGCCACACAGAAAGCTCTCCGCTCGAGGGCACTAACTAGTGTCCATCCAGAGCGTCTGAACAGAGCGTGATGATGGGGTTTGTGGGGGCCTCATGAATACTGCATGCGTTTCAAAAATATATGTTTAATCTAATAATATTAAATAAATATTTAATTAAAATATTTCATTTTATATTTTTTATCATTTTAAAACTGAATTAAATTATTATTTAATTCAAGCATAAGGTTGCAAAAAATAAAATCACATTTTTTTGTGATGGGGGAAAAATCATTGAATACTAAAATGTATGACAACTAAATAAAATGTGTTATTCGAAATACTATGAACAGAACACAACGAATTTACGTTTTACATTTATGCATTTAGCAGATGCTTTTTATCCAAACGACTTACAAAAAGAGGATGTAATTTAATATGAATTTAATGGGTTACATAAAAATGATAAAACTATTTTAATTGCTGGTTGTTTTAATAACTTTTAAGTTGTATTTAGATTGTGATAATATTTAGCAATTTTTACAGTATTCTTGATTAAATAAGTGCAGCCTTGCTGAGCAGAAAACCTCTCACCTCAGTCAGATGTCACACTCTCTTTCAGTTGCATCACGATCATAAACTTGTTAAATACGTGAGCATCTAATGATGAAGTGTGAGTGAGATTTGTACGATTTTCAGTGAAGTGAGTGAATGAAGCCAGAATGTAATGAGTCAGTGTTTTGTGACGAGCTGAGGAATAAACTCACCGAGCACGGAGAGCTGGCAGGACGCGGAGATGTTCTGCTGTTTGTTGTGAGCGACGCAGCTGTACGTTCCCGAGTCGTCGTCTGTGACGCTGCTGATCAGAAGGTTGCTGGCGCTCAGGAGAGAGTATTTCTTTGATCTGACGGAGAAGCAGACACAAGAGACACCATCAGACGAAGAAGAGAAAACCACAGCTGAAGAGAGTCGCTTCTTTTAATGTGTTTTCCATCAAATAAATGCAGCCTTGATGAGCAGATGAGACTTTTCTGACTTTTAAACATTAAAAAGTCCTACCGACCCCAGAGTGTTAAAAGGCAGTGTAGATATAACTGAATTTAGCAGCCGTTTATGATGCTGTGTCAGCGGAGTGTTTCTCCTCACCTGCTCTGGATCAGCTCGTCTCCTCTCATCCAGTAGAAGGATGGGGTGGGATAGCCGGAGGCAGAACATTCTAGAACCGCATCTCTGCCCTGTAGAGCCGTGACCTTCTGAGGCCTCTGGAGGAACGTCAGCGCTCGCGCTACTCCGGGCTCTGCTCGGGAAACACACACACACACACACAGGTCAGCAGCGTCTCCTGAGGCGCGTGTGTGTGCATGTATAATGAGCAATCCTGCACACACACACACACACACACACACACACACACACACACACACACAAACACACACACACACACACA
>NW_015651872.1:46232-49995 GCF_001515625.1 Sinocyclocheilus rhinocerous
ACACACACAAACACACACAAACGCAAACACACACACACACACACACTCGAATCAGTTTAACGCAGCAGTTGCAGTTGTTGCTCGTCTAGTTGCTGCATGTCTGTGACCTCTGAACGCTGAGCTCAAACGGTGCAGTGTTTCCTCCCAGAATGCCTCTCTTCAGCCCATCTCTCCCTCCAGAGACGCTTCCTAACCGCCCCGAGCCAAAGATCCAGCATTCGGCGGTCAGAAAACAACTCAGTTAGTTCTGGCAGGAACAGCTGAGAGTCCGTCTGCGGACGGTTAGTAATCGCAGGAGGATCTCAGGAACTGCAGTCTAGACTCACGTATCCAGATTTTAGAGTATCAGATTAAACTTTGATTCATCATGTTCCTCAATCATAATACAAAGGAAGCGTTATTATGAACTCATATTTTAGTTAAAAGCGTCTTAATGCTGGATTAGTTTCAGCTTTTGTCTTCTCCAGATGTTAACTGATGGACTGGAGTGCTGTGGATTACTTGTGGATTATTGTGACGTTTTTATCAGCTGTTTGGACTCTCATTCTGACGGCACCCATTCACTGCAGAGCATCCATTGCTGAGACAGTGATGCAATGCTACATTTCTACAAACCTGATGAAGAAACAAACTCATCCTGATCTCGGATGACCTGAGGGTGAACGCATTTCCATTTTTGGCTGAACTAGTCCATTTCTTGGCATTTCTCTTGATTTCAAGTCCTGATCTGTGAGCTTGTTTCATGCGAGTGTTAGTTTAGAGTATAAACGAGATGTTGATGCTGATAGGAGTGAAGGACTCGAGTCATTAGCAGCACGCTGAGGTTTCTGGACTCAGACACGACTAATGAGTGATTGATTCTAGTCCATCGATCAACAGAAATGTCAGCGCTGCAGAAATCATTCAGAATCCTCACAGTAAATGACAGACTGATATTTGAGCTCCGATACCTGCTGCTGGAAAACAAGCACTTCTAACAGAAACCACAACACGTATAATGAGCGAGTGCCCAGTGTATTCTGGGATACGCTACACAGAGTAGAGAGACTACTGACACACACACACAGACACACACACACACGCTCACCTCGCAGCGCAGCAGAGCCGTGTCGCCCAGATGAGCCGAGACCGACTCGGTGGGGACGACCACGCGCAGAGGACCTGAGGGAGAACCACATGACAGAGAGAGAGTTAAAAACAAGAATGCATCGAGATGCGCTGTGCTTACGTTTGTCTGGAGCAGATGCATGGGAGAGAGTTTTATTCATTCATTTATTTATTGTTTATTAAACAGGAACAGTACAGAATATCATCAGAGCACAGTATTGAGCAGCAACTGCTTCTCTCTGATATCTGATAGCTCATTTGTAATAAAATAAAAATAAAAACATGAATGAATAAAAAAATAAAAATACAATAAATTAATTAATTTATTAATTTATTAAAAAAATTTAAATAACATGAATTGTCTTTACACCAACTGACAAACAATCTAAAATTTGAAACACAAAGAGAAAACATGAATGAAAATGAAAATGAATGAATGGAAGAATAAATACATTAAAAATAAAATAAATGAATAAATAAATAACTTAATAAAAATTAAAATAAATTGTCGGTACAACAATTGACATTCTAAAATTTAAAACACAGAGAGAAAAAATGAAAAAAATAAAAATTAATGAATGAATGGATGAATTAATGAATAAAAAATAAAATAAACAAACAAATAAATAAATAGTAAAAATTAAATAACAAATGAATTGTCAACAACTGACAAACAATCTAAAATTAAAATCTTGTAGAGAGAAAAAATTATAAAAATTAAAAAAAATGAATGAATGAATGCATGAATAAAAAATAAATAAAAAAAAGATTAAATAATTATTAAAAATGAAAATAAATTAATTGTCAGCACAACAGCAACTAACAAACAATACAAAATTTAAAACATGTAGAGAAAAAAAATGAATAAAAATAAAAATGAATGTATGAATGGATGAATAAATTAATAAAAAATAAAATAAACAAATTAAATAAATGAATACAAATTAAAATAAATGAATTGTCGGTACAACAACTGGCAAACAATCTAAAGTTAAAAAACATAGAGATAAATAAATAAACAAAAAATATTTTTGAAAGAAAGAAAGTCATGTGAATTGTCACGTTTGATTCAGTGTCTTATTTGCTGTTTCTTTGTAATTATTTGTGAAAAACATCAAAGTTTGTTCAGCCTACTAAATGTGTGTGTGTGTATACACACACACACACACACACACACAAACACACAGTCTCATATGTGATGAAGTTCATGAATAGTGTTCTTATGTTAATGTGATTCTGCTCATAATTAGACACAGACGTGTGTTTAACCTGTGCTGCGGCTGTGTGTTTACTGTGGACTGTGTATTACAGCAGCTCACATGGGAACCCCAATTATTCCTCAGATTTTTGCCAACAAAATGTGCTGCCGGGGGGTTATCGCACTGATTATTGTTAACATTGTTCCCTAACTGCCTCCAATTACGCTCAGCGGCGCACTAGCAGCCGACGGTCAAAAACACACTCACTCAGACACACACACTCACACACACACACACACTCACACTCACACACACACACACACTCACAGCCGTATGTAACCTCAGATTACTGCCACAGCACATCAGCGAAGTAAAACAAGGAACGCCAAACAGATTGAGCCTAATATATATACATGATCATCACTTACAGACGACTGCAATCATGAGATCTGAAAACAAGCAAACTATGATTCAGCATATTAGAATGATTTCTGAAGATCATGTGACACTGAAGACTGGAGTAATGATGCTGAAAATACAGCTGCGCATCACAGAAATACATTACAGTTTAACAGATATTCACATAGAAAACAGCTGTTTTAGATTGTAATAATATTTCACAATTTTTACTGTATTATTGATCAAAATAAATGCAGTGTTAATGAGTGGAAGAGACTTAAAAAAAAATTCCAGCACCTGAACTCACTGTGACCTGGAGCAACATCTCCATCACACACACACACACACACACACACAATAGGCTTGCCGCGATAGACGGTGTTGCCGGTGATACCGGTGTTGCCCACCGCGTCACCGACCCCCACCGTCGTTTTGATTTTTTATAGAAATAAAAATCATTTAGTTCAGTAAAAGAACAGACACTACAATTAAAAACTGAACGCGGCTGCTCAATGCAGCGTGCCGAACGTCCGACCGTCGCATCACAGATGGAAAATTGAAACGAACTAAAAACGAACAATTGCTTTACTCCGAATTGCCGCTATTTGAAAGTGAAAGTAAAATGCGCATGCAGCTTTTACAAGCTATTTAAAAGCGAAGGAAAGCGAGGAAAAGAGGGAATGCCCCGCCCCCGCAGTGATACCGGTATTACCGGTGTTGTCACACGTCGTTTAACCGGTGGGAAAATGTCCTCACCGTCACAACACTAACACACACACACACACTTGTGTGTTAAGAATGTGCTGAATGTGAGCGTTTCCTCTGCTGATGAGAGACACTGCGGCCTGTGATTACAGAGCTTCATTATCTGCTCTCATTAAGAGGGTGTTCATATGCAAATGAGCGGGGAGAGCGTCTAAATCTAATTAACACAGAGAGAAAAATTAGGAGGAATAATTCAGCTTCTGCATTCCCAAAATAGAGCGAGAGAAAATAGGATGATGATGCTGCGGGAGAACAAGAGAGAGAGAGTGTCACACACACACACACAGAGAGAG
>NW_015651873.1:0-492 GCF_001515625.1 Sinocyclocheilus rhinocerous
TAAAAATAATGTTCTGACTTTTGAGTGATTTGATATGTTTTTTTTTTACTATTCAAATGCATTTTGTTTGTTTAACCACAATATTATTGTTGAGAAGGGGCATCTTTGATTAACTTTGAAAAATCTGCATTTTAAGACTTATATCTGTGAGTTACCCTGTTAAATGAACAACTGCAATTAGCATCCATACCCCCTAGAAATATCTTAGCATTGTCTGGTGGGCATAATCCTAAAAAAAATAAAAATAAAATCAAGTCAATCAGTACATGCTCTTATGTTTGATTTCTTTGTTGCAGGTTAAACACTTGTAAAGATCCACTGAAGCAAATCATCTTCTTTGTAGAATTCTTCCATAAATCATCTCATTGTGACTGCAAACTTTTTGAGGTGAGAGGAAGATATGAACCAGAAAAAATCAATGCTCTGCTGGATCTGTGCTCTCATGTCAAGAGCTATGAGACTCAAACAGGCAGGAGTTATCTTCCAGCATTA
>NW_015651874.1:0-867 GCF_001515625.1 Sinocyclocheilus rhinocerous
TGTGGAAGGGTTCGCCGAGCGTTTCACGGCTGCACAGAAGTCGTCTCAAGCCATGCGACACTTCCTGCCGAAGCGTTCCAGTTCTGTAGCTGCTGCCAGTCGCCCCAAGCCGGCGCCGACTCAACAGCCAGTTAAAACTACGCCTCCTGTGACTCAGCCCTCTGCACGGCCTGAGCCCAGCTCTCGCGCTCTGCAAAGCACCACCCTTTCCCGAAGCGCCAGGGACCCCGGCCCAAGATTGTGCTGGACCCTGCGCCTCAGAAGCCATCCTGATCCCTCAGGAAGGAAGAGGAGGGGGCAAAGTCTCGCTGTGGCCGGACCACCCCCCAAACTGCCTCATATGTGTTCCCAGTCGCCCCATCCTGTTCCGGGTGCTGGGAAAAATGTATTTATTGCATGCAAAGGGCCCGTTCTAGCACCCAAGTGTACAACCGCTGTGATAGCGGACAAAATAAAACACAAACATACTCAAAAAGAGAGCAAATTTCCTCTTCCAAACACGGCGAGCCCCGGGTCCACCCGAAGCGACCCGCCGCCCGAACCAATTCAACCCCTTGCCACAAGGGCCGAGGCCTGGCAGGCCATCCCCGGCGTGTCAAAGTGGGTTATGGGGATTATAAAACGAGGTTATCTACTCCAATTAGCTCAAGAACCCCCGCGCTTCTGCGGTGTGATCCCCACCTTAGCAGGGAACACGAACACTCACATTCTTCGTTCCGAGGTGGCTGTGCTGCTGATCCCCACGTAGGGAACACGAACGCTTGCGTTCTTCGTTCCGAGGTGGCTGTGCTGCTGGCGAAACGGGCCATAGAAATGGCTTTTAGAAATAGCGAGTCAGGCTTTTACAGCCGCTACTTCCTCGTCCCC
>NW_015651875.1:0-550 GCF_001515625.1 Sinocyclocheilus rhinocerous
TTCTTGGGTTGTCTGCCATTTCTCTGAGCGTTACACGGTCTGATCGTGGGGTGAATTTGCTGGGATGTCCACTGCTGGGAGGATTGATGTCTGTTTTGAATGACTTCCACTTGTGAATAATCTTCCTCACTGTAGAATGATGGACTTGTTTGGAAATGGCCGTATTACTCTTCCCAGACTGATGGCAGCAACAATTGCTTCTCTAAGATCATTGCTGATGTCTTACCTCTTTGGCATTGTATTAACACACACCTGAAGGCTCCAGACCAGCAAACTGCCAAAACTTCTGCTTTTATAGAGGCCAAAACGTTTATACTTTTTAGCTTTTATAGAGGTGCTCACACTTGCTGATGATCAGTTAATCAAAGGAATTTGATTAGCAGTGCCTGACTGCTACTTACACTCTTAATTCATGTTAAAACTAAGGGTGTACTAACTTTGTCAGACATGGTTTTCCATTTTGGCTTTATTTTTGTTAAATAATGAAACGGTGTAATATGTCATTTGTTGTTGTTCATCTGAGGTTTTATTTTCCAAATTTTAAGACCAG
>NW_015651876.1:0-757 GCF_001515625.1 Sinocyclocheilus rhinocerous
TGATCTTTCTTTTTATTTTTTTGTTACCTTCAAACAAACAATATAATTCTAATTTACAGTAATTACATTACAGGAACTGCACGATTAGAAAGGAACAACCACCAGTTAGGTGGCGAAATGCACAAGGAATGTGACTCACCATTGAACAAAAGAAGAAAGAAATATGACGCGCTTCTGACTCGTGGATTCAGTGTTCTGTGAGAATGTCCTGCGTGTTTAACGTTCACATACTGTACTCTGGATCGACTTAACTTACTCACAGTCACTGTTTTGCAACAGACATACCTTGATTAAGCAAGGTGTGGGATCATCAACCCTGAGTTCAGGGTATATGATGGTCAGTTAACCTTGCTTTCTGGAATACCCCATTGTTGTAACAGTGACCCAAAAATTATTTTCACTTTTTTCTCTAGTGACTACCCCGGAACAAGTTACACATAGGTACAAGCTTCTTCTGAAAACGTTCCAAAAAATTTGGAGTATTCCTTAGTGCTTGAAAAGGCACAAGGTGGACAAAACCACCTTGGCCTTGACGAGTATCATCGCATGTATGAGTACAGATGTATTTACAATTTCAGTGTTGTTGTTACACAGCTTGCTGTCAAGTACAAGTGATTGACCACTCCCTACTATTACACTACAATTTTGATGTTAGTTATCCTTAGAAAATATAACAGTGCTGCAACAAGTCATACTTCATGAAGGTGATAATTTTTTAGTTTTGTTAAGATTATTTAGTGATTCAACTGTACAATCA
>NW_015651877.1:0-491 GCF_001515625.1 Sinocyclocheilus rhinocerous
TTGATAACTCTTTTCTAATTCATGAAACATTTTCATTTAGTGCAATGTTTATTTGTACTGTATTCATGACCGACTTATCGCTGGAAAAGAACTTTTACAGCATATGCATGCATGCTTTTGCTTAGAAACACAAAAATACACTTTCTGAGCATAGAAGCTTTCACATATTCTTGTAATGCATAAAA
Organism: Sinocyclocheilus rhinocerous; assembly: GCF_001515625.1. Lineage (NCBI taxonomy): Eukaryota > Metazoa > Chordata > Actinopteri > Cypriniformes > Cyprinidae > Sinocyclocheilus > Sinocyclocheilus rhinocerous. The sequence continues at coordinate 186 of NW_015651877.1, forward strand.
CATCTAACTCATTAGAACTGTCTATATGCATTACAAATAAAAACCCGTTTCAAATGCATTAAACAGTACAGAAATTGCAAGCATTAGTCGTTATACAGTATGCATGAACGAAATCTCACCTGAATCTAAGTTTTACAGCATATGCATGCATGATATTGCTTAGGAATACAAAAATACACTTTCTAAGCATTGAAGCTTTAAAATGTTCTTTTGATCCCTAAAACCTCTAATTTATTAGAACTGTTTATATGCATTACAAATAAGAACCCGTTTCAAATGCATTAAACAGTACAGAAATTGCAAGCA
>NW_015651878.1:0-224 GCF_001515625.1 Sinocyclocheilus rhinocerous
GTCTGACATAACAATAAAATGCGACATGAATGATATTGCATGAAGTGTTTTTTGTTTACATCACGTTGCGCTTAGCATTATGAAAACGATGTTTGGGATACCACGATCAAAACTTAGCATATAGACAGTTTGATGTTGAATATTCATGCAAATTATGGTGAAAACCAAATTATTTGTGTTTTAAAATAACATTCGTGTGTTCAAAATGTAAAGAAATGCTTCTA
>NW_015651878.1:479-901 GCF_001515625.1 Sinocyclocheilus rhinocerous
ATTAAGCCAGGGTTAAGCGTAGAGGGATAACATAAATCATACATTCGCGGGTTTGTTTCATCTTCATTTACTGCGCGCCTCTGATCTGCACGCGCTTCTCCAGCACGCGCTTTCACCTGTCTTCCACAGAGAGCCGCGCGCTTGCAGAATTTAAAAATTAACGGTCATTTTTCGTTTTACTGGCTGACTGACTCGCTCGTTTATCGATCTCTTTATTGAATGATTACTTAAAATTAATATATTTATGAGAGTAAATATGATTTCGGAGGGAGGGATTTAAACTAACTGAAGAGAACATGATGTTAAAGGAGAGGTTTTTGTTGACGGATTAAAAGAAGGTCCCGCTGCATATACACTCCAGTGGTGAGAAATGAATGTACTGATATCCTACTTTGTCAAGTAATTTTTTATTCTTTTATATA
>NW_015651879.1:0-2257 GCF_001515625.1 Sinocyclocheilus rhinocerous
CAGAACTTGACATACTGACCAGAGCAGCAGCATCTTTGAAAAAATGGCTTTGAACAAACTGCTTGTTAGATCACAAAACTGAGTCTGACCTCATCTACAGGTGCAGCACTATTTCCTTTCATCTGTTTGTTTCTGCTGAAGTGAAAGTATTTTAGACAGTAAAGTATATTACAGTTATATAAAGATTTCTTTTGAGGATAGTTATTTCACAAAAACTTTATTAGCGGTAGTTAGATTTGCATGGCAGTAAAGTCTCTTAATAAGTCTCTTAATAATTTATAAAGCACTTTAAAAATACTGAAGTGGACCAAAGTGCTGTACAGAAAAATAAAACTCATAAAATACAACTAAAACACATTAAGAGACCATAGAAAAATAAAATAAATAACCAAATATCAGCATCAGGTGTCAAAGGCCAAGGAAAAAAGGGTAACACTTTACATTAAGGTTCCCTTTATAAAGGGTTTATAAAGGTGTTAATAAATGACTAATAACTCACTTACAAATGCATTATAAATTATTGATAAGCAGTTATAAATGCATGAGTTAAAGGGTGATTTTAATGCAATACCTGCCAAATAGTGAGCCATTTTTAACTATAAATGCTTAACAAATATATTTATTAATACATATTTCACTCAAAACCAGATTCCTGATTTATTTCATGATGCAGCAAAAATGTATTATTATAGCAAGACTGAAGGGTGTTGTATTTATGGTTTTCTCATTTATATCTCATGACTCGTGTCACTTTCCATACAATGTTTCTTACCAGAATCTACTCTGTACCTTACCCATGATTCTCCGCAAAAGTTCATGATGCCTATCCACAGCAATGATTAGAAACTGATATATTTTGTTTATCAAGATGAAATTATCATCTTGATTTTTGTTTTAGGGGAAAAATCATAAAAGCACAACCATGACTTGATGAGATGTTAAAGTGCCCCTATTACTCCATTTTTAAGGTTGCTAATATTGTTTTATGAGTCTCCTAAAACAGGTTTACATGCATGCAAGGTCAAAAAACACTTTTGTTTTTTCAAAAAATAGATTTAATTTAATTTCTAAATGATGGAAAAGAAACGCCCATTTCCATTACATTGACAGCCCTGGAGACTTGTCAATACATAGAAAAGATGGTATTGATTGTACCTTACCAATTCGAGCCGGAGTCTGATGATGAAACGGTTGAAGTGGCTGATCGACAAGAGACTGATTCGCAAGCACGACTGGAGCAGGACGTTTCTCAGTGGTAAGGGTCAAGTGTTAACAAGTTTGTGGTAATTATAAAATGCGATAGCATTGTCATTGTTATAATTTTTTAGGTGCACGTGTGGGAACTGTATCAGAATGCCAAGCGAAGGTGAAAACCTGTGCTGCCGGGAAGTACGACAGGTAGTATAATATGTTTCTACAATAATACTGTTACGGAGCCGAGACGAGAGGCGTGCGGTTCCATATGCAAAGCTTTTAATCTAGAACAAAGTCAAAACAAGCAAGGGTCAGATAATGGCAAACAGGTATATAGAGGGCAAGACACAAGAGTAGTCCAGTGAGCGGGCGTGGTCGATCTCCGGCGAACAATGTCCAAACAGGGTATTCCAAAGGGTTAATACGAAACACAGGCTATGGTCCAGGCGAGGGGCAAACAGTATTCGAACAGGGCGAGACGAGAGGGATAATCCAGGACAAGCGAAAATCAGGAAACAGGCAAACATGAAACTAGACCAAACGCAGGCTCCGTAAGGTAGCTATCAGCTATAGCAGTGATACACGCTAAACAATACTCGGCCCTGAGAGAGAGGAAGTCCATGGCTTATGTAGCATGTCTGATTGGATTCAGCTGTGTGTGTGTAATCAGTGCAATGGATGATGGGAACTGTAGTCCGGGTGAAGTGCAACAGTAGTGTGGCGCAAGAGTCCATAGTAGTGAGCGGGTGATCTCAGTTGGTGAGCGAACGGAAGTGCATGGACCGGATTCGTGACAAATACGTTTTTGACGCCACTTATTGAGAAATAAGGTAATGTTATGGAATGCTAGTTAGCTACATAGTTTGCGTTACTTGTAATATTTAGAATATTTTAAAAATATATTTGTTCTCTTAAAAGCAAGGTCTTTAGTGTTGTTACCTGTTAAGACAACTTCTAATATTTCTGTTATAATTTTCTGGATAGTAATTGTCATAATTCAACCAGATTCCCGTCCCTCCAATATGCATGGTACACCATCCAGGCTTTGAACCCAACTGCTTAA
>NW_015651880.1:0-497 GCF_001515625.1 Sinocyclocheilus rhinocerous
ATTGCGATTTATTTGTTATTAAATAAATTTACGTTTCGCCAGATTCCCCTTCATTCAAGTCCTCGGTTTACCTGTGCTCATAACATTAGCACAGAATGAGTTGTCCAAAAGAACCAGTTTGGTTCAGACGTGCTGTGTGTGTCAGTCATAGTAGGCAATCATGTACTGTTCGGTAGCTTCACGCTGAATCACGCATGCGCAGTATCATCAGCTCATCGGTTTTCAAATCGGACGTGTCCGAAAGAAACGGTTCACGGTTGAGTGTACCGGTGACCCGACCGACGATGCAACCGGTTCTTGACTCGAGAACCGCTCCAACAACGGTTCTCAAATCGGACGTGTCCGAAAGAAACGGTTCTCGGTTCAGTGTACTGGGGATCCGAAAACCAATGCAACCGGTTCTTGACTCGAGAATGAGAAACGCTCCAGCAGTGGGCGTGTACGTTCGTGTTGCTAGCAGTGGGCGTGTACGTTCGCTGCACTCATGCTCAGTCTAT
>NW_015651881.1:0-542 GCF_001515625.1 Sinocyclocheilus rhinocerous
CTTTTTATCACTGTTTTCGCATCTAAGGGAAATGAAAGATTTCATTGCCATGAATTAAGAATTTGTTCGATTTATTAATGTGTTCCCTCATTTTAGTTAAATCATGGGTTATTTAAGGAACAAAATTAATGAAACATGGACAGTGGCCACAAATTAATAAGTCGTAGGAACGAATTAACAAGTTGTAGGAATGAATAGCCTATCTGTCCTGTGTGTGTCAGCCCTGCAAAGCGCAGAGCCCGATATGAAAGAATTATCTGGGGAAATGACTGTTACTACATTTCTACAAAGCGCAGAGCCCGATATGAAATAATTACCTGGGGAAATGACTTAGTTACTACATTTCTATTGCTTTCCATGTTGAAGAACTTTGTGTTGTTTCTATTTTAATGTACTTTTAAAGTTTAAATCACATTAAAAGTTTAATTTGTACATTATGAATGAATGATGATGCTTTTATATACCATCACCGTCATTCACAGCCGCTCGCACGTGTCGCCGCACGCAGCCCAAAATTAAACGACTTAATCGACCATCGATAG
>NW_015651882.1:0-1144 GCF_001515625.1 Sinocyclocheilus rhinocerous
ATTACAAATCAGAAATCTAAAACAGAAAGACAAACTTACCTTAAAGACTGTAAGACCACAAAGCGTGGGTCCAAACACGCATGCGCGGATTCAGGCGCGCTGAACTTTTAGATTAAAATTGACTCAATATTTCTAGATTTATGTGCAATGACTATAAAACATGTAAATATTAATAAGAGTTACTCTTCTCACACAGTTCATTAATTACATGAATTAAATGTGTACATTTTACTTAGAAAATTGTTGTTCTTCTTGATTTTTAATATTACAAGTAGAATTTATGATGATTAATTTAATATATTTTACAACACCACTAAATTTTTTTTTTCAGTGTATGGTGTTAATTTTATTTGTGCGGGTCTTAAAAAGGGTCATAAAAAACCTTAAATTGATTTTTAGAAATACCGCAGATACCCTGTAAATATTGAAATAAAATTAATTGATATAGAATATACACTACTGTGCAAAAGTCTTATGCCATTGGTATTTTCACCAAAAAAAAAAAAAGGTTTTAAGTCAGATATTTCTATCTTTTGCTGTAGTGTGTCAGTAGGAAATATCAGTTTATATTTGCAAACATTCATTTGGCCATTAATTGTAACCATTAAAACCATTTTTAGCTGCTGAAAACACTAGTGTTTTAATCATTTTGGCCAACACAGAACTTGGTAACAAAGATTAGATTATTCATTACAAAACAGCTTCATAGAGTTAAATACACTCATTTTCACTCGTTGGATGGAAACGGTGCTTATTCGCAAATGTTTCATGCGGTGTTTCATGTTAGATTCGCATCTCTGGATGGAAACCCAATGGCTAGTGAGAGCACACATCAGCTGCATGCTATTCATCATAATATCACGATGAGAGCACACTTCATGTGTGGATCAGTCGAGCCAGATGTTAATAGCAGCTGTACTCGGGGCCAGAGATGCTATGTCTCAGTTATCAGCTTTACCTTAACCGCGTCTAACACTAGATTTCCCTAGATATGCTAACTGTGGATGTTAAATTTGCATCTGCTGGACTGAACTAGTCCTGATGCAAACAGCTGCTCTGCTGGAGTTTGAACTGAATCAACTGGGTGTCGGGTTGAAGACTGACTGATGTGTGTGTGTCTGTGTGTGTGTCTGTGTGTGTGTCT
>NW_015651883.1:0-163 GCF_001515625.1 Sinocyclocheilus rhinocerous
CATCTCTTTAACCTGGCTTACACATAACACACTAACACATCTCTAATATTCAAATCTGTTAAAGATTTGGGTGGTTCCTCTACAGTCAAAAGTTATATTAGATAGCAACTTGTCTTTTGAAAATCATATTTCACATGTTACAAAAACAGCATTCTTCCATCTT
>NW_015651883.1:311-570 GCF_001515625.1 Sinocyclocheilus rhinocerous
GTTGTCCTGCATCTTCAATAAACAAGCTACAGGTAGTCCAAAATGCAGCGGCTAGAGTCCTTACCAGGTCAAGAAAATATGATCATATTACCCCAATTTTACAATCTCTGCACTGGCTACCTATTAAGTTCCATATCAGTTACAACATATTATTACTTACCTATAAGGCTTAGCTCATGGGTTAGCTCCTGCATACCTAACTAGACTTCTACCTCGCTACAATCCATCACGCTCCCTAAGGTCGCAGAACTCTGGACTT
>NW_015651884.1:0-540 GCF_001515625.1 Sinocyclocheilus rhinocerous
ACTGATACTAGTACTAATTTATCGAAACAAAGAACACAATTACCAGATAGCAAACATATTTTACCATGCAGTAAAAAAATCAAATGAAAGTAACATCTGTAAAATAGTGAATGCACACTTACTCAAAGATTCTGAACGGAGTTGAAAACTGAACGAGTGTCCCCTTCCTATGAGAGATGCAGGTGAATGCAAGAGTGGTGTATTCCCCACAGTACCTTAGTATAGTATACATACTTCATGAGAAAACAATGCCAATTCTTACATTTTAACACTATCAACCACAAATAATAATACCACATATTCTAGGAATAATAAAATTACAATTACTATACTGTGCACTTACTCAGTAGGATTTTCCAGCGAACTCAAAACTGAACCACACGTGTGCCTTTCTTGTGCAATTATGCCAGTGAAACTCAAAACTGAACGACATGCGTGTGCCTTTCTTGTGTGTGCAAGATGAGATGCCACAGTCCTAAACGAAAATTGAAACCATTTCAAACATTTCAGCGTCATTACTCCATAAGACACGGGTATAAC
>NW_015651885.1:0-607 GCF_001515625.1 Sinocyclocheilus rhinocerous
TTTGTGCTCCAGGGTCACACACACACACACACATATATATATATAGCAGTAACACTGTTAGTGGTCTTTCGGGTTGTGAATTTGTCAAAGATTTACTATTTACGTTAAGGAATCATCTGTGTTCAATGTAAGTGCAGCTCCAACAGCTTTCACAGCATAATGTCCTTAACCACTGACAATAAACATTATAAATGCAATAAATGTCAGAATATACAGTTTGTAAAGTACAGCTGCAAGATTTAAACATTACACACATTAACATGAGACTAGTCATAAACATCTTACAAATATTGCATCTGCAAAGTCTGTTGGCAAAGTTGTAATCCGATATTTCACTTATATTGCCACGATGATGTAAATCTGCTAAACCAGTGAGTTCAATCTGTTCACATTCCCTTCCATCTCAAAGCCTACAGCTCTTCTGACTCATTCAGCCATGAGTGTAGACCTGCACATCTTAGCTCTGTAAACTTATTCTCTTCCACCTGAACCGTAAATGTCATGTGAATATCATATATTATAAGGGGCCAATGTTTGGCCCTGCTGGTAGTTAAAGTATCTACATCATTTCAGGAGGCAAAAAGCATCTTTCTCCATTGACGGCCAT
>NW_015651886.1:0-607 GCF_001515625.1 Sinocyclocheilus rhinocerous
ATCACATCTACAAAAATAATTGATAAATGCAAGCTCAATAAAGATAATGTTTTTTTTCTATGCAATGTCTTTCTTAATTGTATAATGTGATTTGTATAAGCCACATTTCGTGTGCAGTTATGCTCAGTAATGTTGTTTCAAGTAGTGTTTACTGATATAGTGCATCAACAATAAAATACATTTCACCAGGAAAATAAAACCTCCCTTCTGCCTGCTACATTTCACCAGGAAAATAAAACCTCCCTTCTGTGTGTGCATTAATAATAAACAAATAATTTTTTGTGTCCACTTTTCTTTAAGGTTCACATTCACATGCTATTGATGTTCATACATAACTCACAAATGGTTTACAGTTGTTCACTTTACATTAAGGTTCAATTTCACAGGTTGCTAAAGTTTGTAACTCATTAATAAATGGTTCTTTACATCAAGGTTCACTTTCACAGGTTATTAACGTTTATATCTCATTAATAAATGGGTCACAGGTGTTTACTTTATATTAAGGTTCAGTTTGACAGGTTACTGACGTTTATAACTCAATAAATGGATCACAGGTGTTCACTTTCATTTAAGGTGGGGTATGTATTTTTTCAAAAACGCTTTAGAA
>NW_015651887.1:0-221 GCF_001515625.1 Sinocyclocheilus rhinocerous
TGGAGTAATGATGCTAAAAATGTAGCTTTGAAATCACAGGAATAAGTTACATTTTAAAATATTTTCAAATAGATCAAATAGTTATTTTAAATAGTAAAAATATTTCAAAATGTTACTGTTTTTGCTGTATTTTGGATCAAATAAATTCAGGCTTGGTGAGCAGAAGAGAATTCTTTAAAAACATTAAAAATCTTACTGTTCAAAAACTTTTGACTGGTAGT
>NW_015651887.1:358-635 GCF_001515625.1 Sinocyclocheilus rhinocerous
TGAAGGCTAAATACAAATAAAAGGTGAACATTAATTTATTTGTGCTGTTTTTTTTTTCTAAAATATTATATGGTTTTATATGAGGTGTCATAGACTTGGCAAATTAATTTTTCATAAGTTTGTATGCAAAGACATCTGTTGTGGGCCATATTGGCATTTTTTTACCAGGCTTTTTTTAATAGTGTTCATATCGATATCGATAGACTGGGTTATGAGGCAGACAGTGGAGAACAAGACAGGCATAAGATGGAACTTCACCACAGTACTTGAGGACCTA
>NW_015651888.1:0-974 GCF_001515625.1 Sinocyclocheilus rhinocerous
TTTGCTGCTCAGTTATTATTGGTGCTCAATTGTTAAAGGTCCAATGAAGTCCTCACTTTATATTTTGTGAACGTTTATCAATCACCTTTCTGAATGTTTATCTTCTGAATGTGCCTGTATTCACACAGACCAGAGGCCCATTTCAGAAAGGAGGTTAAGTGAAAACTCTGGGTGTTCTGTTTCAGAATGGGAGGTATGTCAAACCCAAGAAAGCAGGGTAAGTCACACCCGTTACTGAAAGAGAGATAATGTATACTCAGAGTCAGTTACCATGGTAACTTACTCTGTGAACCTAACCTGGTCGGGAGCAGGTCTTCTTCGGTAAACCCAGTTTCTTTTGGTCTTTTTAAAGCACAAGTGAAGTTTAAATACCTAATTCATTCACGTTGCAAAAATGCTTTTCTTACTGAGTATTTTTGTTGTTATTTTTTTACTTAATTTGTTTATTCAACTTTTACAATAACAATAGGATATAGGTACAAGAAAATGTTATTCCCCCTCCACCCCTAACCCGAAACAAAAAAAGAAAAGAAAAAAGGAGGCACAATTATAGTGCAAGTTAAGCATTTACAAATATTAAGTATATACATTGACAGATGTTTAGACATACATGCACACAGCATTTTACACGTCTCAACAGATTCAAGTCATCCTCATGATAACATCTTAATGTTTAGATTAACAAAATGTAGAAGTAGTACTAGCATATTCAGAAGAAAAAAAAACCCTATGGGGTCTGAGGGGGTTTTGGGGCCCTGGAAAAGTTTTGACATGCCCTGACATTTCTGGGTTTTTTCAGTATCTTAAAAACATATTAATGGCTAAAGTCTGATTACACTGTATTCAGCACAAACTGTGCTACGATAATATGTTAGCAACATGACTGTACATTAGACGTAGATTAGATTCGGTAACGCGATTTATCATGATCATGAATATGCACGATATAGTTGGCACTTCAAAATACCATGTAT
>NW_015651888.1:9040-9441 GCF_001515625.1 Sinocyclocheilus rhinocerous
AATTAAAAGAACCAAAGACTTAAACTACTTCAGTCTGTGTGCATTGAATTTATTTAATACACGAGTTTCACAATTTGAGTTGAATTACTGAAATAAATGAACTTTTCCACGACATTCTAATTTATTGAGATGCACCTGTAAATACACACACCACACGTACATAATTATTTATTATATAAAAATAAAGAAGCAAATTACAAACCATAAGACAAATACAATAGATACAAATTAAATATTAAAATAACTTGGTTTTTCTAATACAGTAGGTTTAAAATGTATACATTTATTTAACATCTTTTGTTGTTTGATTAACATTAATGAGAAAGACAGGTATTTAATTAGGCTGCTGTCCCTTTAAGACCGTATGAATGTAATATTCTTACACACTCGGTTTTCACACA
>NW_015651888.1:9540-11022 GCF_001515625.1 Sinocyclocheilus rhinocerous
ATTTTGACAGCTGTGTGTGTATTTGACAATAAAGGCTCAAGGAGAACTGATCGCAGAACTGGGATCGCACGGGCGTGCGGCCGAGAGAGCGCTTCTGTGTGTCATTCAGCGTGATTCCGCCTATCTATCCCACCTTCACTTACTGCAATCGATAACAAATTGTGATTGGATGGTAATTTTGTCCTACGACAAGCTTAGTTACCTTTGATTAGGCTGTTCTCGCGTGACAGAACACTTCTACTTGCTCTGATCACCCAGTCGTAAAGTACTTTGGAAATACGGGACAAAACATGATATTTTTTCAAAATAAGTCGGGACACTAAAAATAGAGCTGAAATACGGTACTGTCACAGGAAAAACGAGATGTCTGGTCACCCTATGTAGAAGGCATCAAGTTTGAAATGAGCTCATTTTGTGTTTTTCTCAGCTTAAACATTTGTTATGTTATCTATGTTCTATTGTGAATAAAATATTGGCTCATGTGATTCTTTTAGTTTTCATTTTATTCAAATTAAAAAAATTAAGGACTTTTGGGTTGTATTATGCCCCTTTTTACAAGATGTAATATTGGTCTTGGGTGTCCCCAGAATGTGCCTGTGAAGTTTCAGCTCAAAATACCCCACAGATCATTTATTATAACATCTGGAAAATGTCATTTTTGAGGCATGTCTAAATAAGAGCTGTTTTGGTGTGCATCACTTTAAATGCAGTTGAGCTGCATATTCCCGCCCCGTCTCCAGAAGAGGGCATAGCGTACACATCTCTGCTTTGCATACAGCAATACAGCAATAAACAGCAACATGACCGAGAACAAGAGAACCGGTGTTCAGCCGTACATATGTGAAGCCAAATGCACTGAAAGTGGGATGAAACAGCGCGATGTTACAGAGCGGACTAATCTCACAAGCGAGGTGCTGAACAATTAAAATATTTCGATAACGTACACACACTAGAGCCCTGTACGGGCCTCAAATATAGGCCCTAGCCCGGCCCTGGCCCGAGGTGCTCAGACCCTGGCCCGGCCCTTGTCCGACAGCTCTTCAGAATTCTTGGCCCGAGTCCAACCCGAGCCCGTCTTTTTTTTCCCTTCTCCCAAAACAGCTTACTACTGTTTCAGCTATTAAAATAGTTCAGTTATGTATGTAATGGTAAAGTGATTATATTTCGTTTAGTTGTTTTATATTAATTTAGAAAAATGTTTGTAGCATTTTTCTGTTTGTTACATGTAAGTTTTTGTTTTTTAAAATGGCATATGTTTGAGCAATTTAGCCTTCTCAAATCATGACAACTTGCCTAAAATAAAATATATATATATAAAACAGTTCAAGCATATCACAATGTTAGTTTAAATGTTTAACCTATATAAATGTGCGCTGTTAGATGTATATCCAATCGTTTGTGTGGAGAGGATCTAAAGCACGCTTTGCAGGACATGGAGGCGCCGGTGTTCTGACGATTTGTGCTACCCTGTCAGATTTTGCT
>NW_015651889.1:0-857 GCF_001515625.1 Sinocyclocheilus rhinocerous
AGCTCTGAGTTTGGGGAAGTGAATGAATTCTCTGTCAGGTATGTACAGGGCAGTTATTTTGTTCTGAAATGCTCTTGATTGCATTCAGCATGTTGCTTGGAAGCTTATCTCTTCCTTGAAGCTTCAAGTTAAGAGTGTTCAGGTGACAGGTGATGTCAGTAAGAAAAGCCAGCTGTGTGATCCAGCATGGGTCTTCCAGCTCTGGCTCCCGTTTTCCTTTGTTGTCCAGGAAAGTGCAAATCTCAGGGAGGAGGCTCAGAAACCGTTCAAGCACTTTTCCACGGGACAACCATCTCACTTCACTGTGCATCAGTAAATCACCATACTCTGTGTCATAGTCCTCAATGAGTTGTCGGAGCTGTCTGTGGTTCAGCGCTCTGGAGATGATGACGTTTACCACACGAACAACTGTTTGCATCACGTTTTGGAATGTATTATTTCTCAGTTTTGATACCAGTGACTCCTGATGGATGATGCAGTGGCAACTGATAAAGTTTGGTATTTCTTCCCTTTTTTTCATGAGCCCAACAAGCCCCTTCTCCTTTCCTCGCATGCTAGGGGCGCCATCTGTGCACACACTTGCTAGACCCGACCAACTGAGATTTTTTTTATCAAAAAATGCCAGAAGTGCATTCAGAATGTCCTCACCTCTCGTTTGGCCAACAAGTGGAAGTAAGCACAGCATTTCTTCTTGGAAAGACTTTTCTTTAGGGAACCTTACCCAAACACACAACTGAGCAACATCTGTCAAATCGGTGCTTTCATCCACCGCGATGCTGAAACACGGTGCTGCTGACACATCTGATCATCCGCCGCGATGCTGAAACACGGTGCTGCTGACACATCTGCACAGAGCT
>NW_015651890.1:0-380 GCF_001515625.1 Sinocyclocheilus rhinocerous
CACCTTCCTAAGGAAAGGATATGGACCAGAAGACATTGCAATTAGCCTACTAAATGATATTTAGACAGACTTAAAGATGTTCCAGATCTATACTTGTGCTCTTATTATTTCAGTTGTTTTGCCTTTAACGTAAATAAACGTGCAAACAATATACTTGCTCTTGTGATTTTATTTGGATGTTAATTAGCCTACATTGTGCCAGCTGTCTCTTTAATACCATTTGGCATGTTGCTGCTGATTGGGCTGACATGTTTGACACACCCACCAAACAAGAGAAAACGCATCTCAAACCCTGTTGCACACCGTTTCCAGGAAACATGTCGTTCAAACCGGAAACCGTAGCAAAACAGTGCACACCGGTTTGAGCTTGAACTTGCCCC
>NW_015651890.1:443-1735 GCF_001515625.1 Sinocyclocheilus rhinocerous
GGGTAACAGCAGTCGGCGCTGTACTCTTGCTTGAACTATTTTTTCTTGGTGGAAGCTTTGCGTTTGTTTAGCTAATAAAATATTAAAACGCGATTCAAAATGGTGTACAATTATTTAATTATGTCATCCTGGTATCGCGGACTCGCACTCGTTTCATACAAACGCAGCTGCTGCCATTTTGCTACGATTTTGTAACGTTACGCTGTAATGGATTATAAGAGAACTAACAAACTGGTAAGGTTTTAAAACATTTTCGTCTTAATTATTTTATTGCCTTTATTTTTGTGGTGAAATGTTGTGTAAGAAGTGGTTTGACCGCACCGTTTCCCTTAAATGTGCGTCTAGTTTGAATTTGCCGCTTGCTCGCAACTCCGCTTCGCGTCGTGATCCTGATCACCCTGTCGGGGTTTATTCTGAGATAACAACCGGCTGGATGTACATTATCCCTTACTTAACATTGTCAGTCAAGGTCAAAAGTAGTCTGATAATGAAATGATATGTGGTTATAAGGAGACAGATTAATTTGTGCAGTCAGAAAAATGTAAACTGCCCTTTGTATCGCATTGCTAATTAACCAGATGGACTGTCAATAGCCTACTGTGCAAAAGTCTTAGGCCATTAGTATTTTCACAAACAACAACAACAAAAAAAGGTTTTTAAGACAGTTATTTTTTTATATATTTTGCTGTAGCGTGTCGGTAGGAAATATCAGTTTACATTTCCAAACATTACTTTTGTCATTAATTGTAATAATCCAGTGAGATTTTTGACTGACAACAGCCAGTGCTCCACACAGAGATTTTATCTCACCATCATCCAGTCCGTCTAGAACAGGGTTCCTCAAATCTTGCCCTGGAGGGCCAATGCGCTGCAGAGTTTAGCTCCAACCCTGATCAAATTCACCTACCTGTGATTTTATAATGATCTTGAAGACATTGATTAGCATGCTCAGGTGTGTTTGATTAGGGTTAGAGCTAAACTGTGCAGGAAAGTGGATCCTGTGGGCCAGATTTGAGGATCCCTGGTCTAGAATGACATGAAGAAAGAGAACAAACTGAGACAGACTAAATCAGGGATCCTCAAATCTGGCCCACGAGATCCACTTTCCTGCAGAGTTTCGCTCTAACCATAATCAAACACACCTGAGCATGTTAATCAATGTCTTCAGGATCATTAGAAAATCACAGGTAGGTGGAAGAATCTCTCCAGGAGTGAGAGAGAGGAGAGGACAGGGTCGGTGTGGGGGAAGGCGGTTTTGGCAACACTGGACTGTGACTGGAGCACTGATGGCA
>NW_015651891.1:0-1003 GCF_001515625.1 Sinocyclocheilus rhinocerous
AAAATAAAGGATTACAGTAACGGATGCAAGTGTTAATGCGGTATTGGTGATCCATGATCATTTTTTCCCCGTGTGTATCCTAGAATGGGTCGTCTGCGTGATCACCCACATACAATAGCACTGGTAGGCTATTGCACAACATTCAGTGTCATCTGCCACTCAAATACAGATGTGCCACACACTGACGTCATGTTTGAAAAACATATAATAAACTTGTAAATACGTTTAATGGACATTTATTTAAAAATCACTAAATTCAGCTTTTTATTTAGGATTTTTGTGTTACAATTACAGCTGCTCAACTCATCTGCCAGTCACAACTGGAGGCAACATACTGCGACATGATCGTGACAATGTCAGTGACACAAGTCCATCGGCACATGTCACAAGTTTTACTGACACATGCCTCTGAAAACCGGCTGTCCAAATGACACAGCTGAACTGTCCGATTTTCATTGGCATGTGTCAGTGGAGAGTGGCATGTGTCACTAAAAATTTCACTAAAATTTGTGACACATGAAAACCGGAAGTGCCACCGGAAGTGTCACTGAGCATAACGGCATGTGCCAATGGCATCTGTGCGTCAGATGTCATGTCACTTAATGTTAAAACTGCCTCTCGCTATCACACACATTTTAAATTAAAACTCACCACCGACAGAAACAGTCGACGCTCGTGCCTTAAAATACTATAGTAATACTGTAGTGTTTTTAAATGCCTTAAAGTACTATAGTAATACTGTAGTGTTTTTAAACCATACTATAGTAAAGTGTATTGTACTGTGCATATTATAGTATTTACAACACTTTTTAATGAATGCTACAGCATACTGTAGTATTAACTATAGTGAACTGATAAACTGTAATAAATACTGTAGTACACAGTAAACTGTAGTGTATTGTAGTATAATATAAAATATAAACGTAGTACACTATTGGGTAAAGTAATTTGTTTATAGTACTATAGTTGTTATATTACCACAGCAACTATAGAATTACCACAA
>NW_015651892.1:0-1246 GCF_001515625.1 Sinocyclocheilus rhinocerous
ACGTTCAAATGCACAGTTATGTGTCAAAATGTCTCCTCGTCAACAGTCATTTGTGTCTTAAAGGAACGTTAATAATTAAATATAAAGTATGTGTAGTAGGCTATATGAGATCCTAATATGATGAGATTTTAAAGGGATAGTTCACCCAAAAATGAAAATACTGTCATCTTCAGAAGTTACTGTCTGACATTTATCTTATTTTATGTGCTACATTCATGTACCACATTTACAGGGACGCGGGAAGTAGGGGTGCTGAGGGGACTGCAGCACCCCCTGTTTTCACATGGTTGCAAATGCAACGCCAAGTTTGTTCATTTAAATTTATTCAGTTTTAGCATTTAATAATTTATTTGTAATGATCTCTGAAATGTAAATTGTAAGTGGGCTATAATAAACCCATGTTTATCTTTATAAACATGATTAATTTTACTTGTGATGTTTTCTATATGGGATGATTAGCCTAATCCTCATGAACGTGACGCTAGCGCGTGGTATCAGACATGAACTGTACAGAATGCGAACAAGATTAATTAACTTTAAAGGAGAGAATGGCGCAAAAGCAAATATCAGATTTTTTTAAATGCCCATCCCAGCAAAAATCGGCATCCAAACAACACCAGCCCCAGCACCGACATAAGTGAACCTATTTAAAGCTATATATATATATATATCATATTTGTAATGGGGGTCCTGGAGTCAGTCGTAGCCCCGGGGCCCAGTAAGGTCTTAATGCGGCCCTGACTGTTCCCAACTGATCTCTATGAAGAACCTCCACTCGACCAGCACAGCGACTGTGACCATCAACTAGCCTCATGTTTTTTTTATCTAAGTGACAAAAGAATACAGAGAGAGAGGCTACAAATAAAAGTAGGGTATTTTTAATAATACGTCTTATTTTAATTCTCACCAGCACATAGCAGCCCCTGGTAATTATCATGAGAACAGTCGCTTTACACACTGTAAAGTTTCAAGAGTGACAACCGCATTTAAACACAGGAGTGAATCCGCTAAATTAGATTTCATTCAGTAACAATCGAACAATCCTTCTTCAGACTGCTGCTTAGAAACTGAATCTTTGCAGGAAGTCAGAGGACCTGGTACTGAGAACAGTTCGACAGCACATGAAGGTCATACATGGTAATTCAGTTTCCAGGAACATCATTCCAATCAACCAATCAGAATTAAGAGGTAATTTAAATGCCAGTTTTAGGCTTACAATCAGGATTCCTTCTACACCCTTGTTAAT
>NW_015651893.1:0-179 GCF_001515625.1 Sinocyclocheilus rhinocerous
CAGATTAACCAAAATCAACAATAAATCAGTTTACTTATTTTTTTTTAACTAATCTACACATTTAATCATTTACATAAGTGAAGCAGATGTCGTCCAAATTCTATCTTTGAAGAGACCAGAGCTTTACAAATACAGTGTTGTCTCTTTGTAAATCATTGTTAGGGATGCACCGAAACCGG
>NW_015651893.1:316-1015 GCF_001515625.1 Sinocyclocheilus rhinocerous
TTTTTAATTGAACTCAATTTTAATGATACTGAATAAATAAAAAAAAACACAACCCGATAAAATAGAAAGTTTTATTGAATGTAACAATACAATTTGACAGAAAATATATTAATATTAAATATCAATATATAATTTTTATTCACTTCAGTGCAGCAGAATCAGATATAACTTTAATGCTATTATTATCAGAGAATGTGAGCAGAGCATATCAGGGAGCAGATCAGTGAACGAGAGCAGCATCATTTTACCAGCGTTGCCATGTTAATCATGTCAGCACAGCAGCGCTAAAGCAAACAGGAACAAGTATACTACATAGACATTTCCAGTCAGCTTGTTATTTGAGCGGACTTAGTTTTTTCGTTGAGCGGTACACGAGCAGAACGCACATTCATAGAGTCCCTGATGTTTATGTAGTATAATTTCACTGAGCTAGTCAAAACTTTCTGTTTTTGCTTCAAATTGGGCTATTATTAAATTATACTAATTATGTACATGAAATTATATACATATATATTCAAAACACGTTTTTGCAAGAGTACTTTAATTAAAAGTTAAACTAATATTAAACTGTATTTACCGATTTAGGTTAAATTAACATGGCAGCCTTTATTTGTCTTCTTTTTAGGGCAGCAGCATCTTTAGCAGCAAATCAATCATCCACATCAAAAGCTGCAGGAAAGCCCACAATTCAGCAGATAT
>NW_015651894.1:0-515 GCF_001515625.1 Sinocyclocheilus rhinocerous
GTCATCTTGATTTCTAATAAAAACAACAACATCATCTGCATAAGCGGAAGTACACACAGGTATAAAATTATCATAAATTTTTAAACCTTCCAATTCATTACGAAATCTGTTCAACAAAGGTTCAATGGCTAAAGTGTACAACATGCCCGATAATGAGCAACCTTGTCTTATCCCTCGATTTACCTTAAAAGATGCACTTAAGCCACCATTGACCTTCAGAACACTCTCAATACCTCCATAAAGAGCTTTAACCATATTTAAAAAAACTTTAGAAAAATTAAAAGCCTCCATTGTACTCCATAAATATTTGTGCTCCACTCGATCAAAAGCCTTTTCTTGATCCATCGAAAAAAGGCCAAATTTAAATCCAAACAAGTTAGAAGTATTAAGTAAATCTCTTATAAAAAATATATTATCAAAAATCGATCTGCCTGGAACACAATAGGACTGATCACTTTGTATCACATATGTCATTGCCTTCTTCAACCTATTTGCCAAGGTTTTAGATAAAGCCT
>NW_015651895.1:0-494 GCF_001515625.1 Sinocyclocheilus rhinocerous
CACCCATACACTTATTTATCTAACACGCATACTTAGTCTACACTTTTAATTTGCACATAATATACCTGTACATGCCAAACTGTCTATTGTAATATACCTGCACATACAATTGTCAATTTATGTATTGTTATTCCTTATTTACTTGTTCTATTTTTTATTCTTTTATTATCTGTGTTTTTGTTCTGTCGCTGTCATTCTGTTGCACTGCGGAAGCTTCTGTCATGAAAACAAATTCCTCGTATGTGAAAACATACCTGGCAATAAAGCTCATTCTGATTCTGATTCTGATTCTTAAATGTTTTAACATGATATAGCTTACTTCATCTTTACCTGGTGCCGTTTTTCTAGTTTTAACTAATGCTCTTTCTATTTCTCCCTTACTAAAAGTGACATTTAGATCATCCTCAAAGACGTCCTTCTTTTTTAAAGCTTTCATATTCTTAGATTTGGTGCTCTCTCTACCTTTCCTTCCTTCCACTGACAAATTATTTGAG
>NW_015651896.1:0-194 GCF_001515625.1 Sinocyclocheilus rhinocerous
GCGATCTATAGCACAATGAATCACGGAATTTATTAGAGCCACAGATAGACAAACGTTTTGCTAAAAAATGCACTATACACAATCTTCCAACCTAGGATGAAGTCATTATGTACATTAACAATAATTTGGGACAAATATAATGTAATTTAATGGAAAATAATATGAGTGGCACTGAGGCGCTCTGTGGCGAGGCA
>NW_015651896.1:351-674 GCF_001515625.1 Sinocyclocheilus rhinocerous
GGTGCAGGGCTGCACATGTCGTCCGGTGTGCGAATGCCTTAAGGCTGGATAGCCTCTTGTTTCAGAGGTGGAATTGTCAAAGATGACTTTTAGAAGAGGACACCGTAAGCTAGGCTGGTAGTTGGTAGACGAGGGTAGGGGGAGATGGCCTAGGCTCAAGAGTCACGGTTCGCTACTGGAAATGACAAACAATAAGCGCTACTCTACACTGCTCAAAACTCACGTTTGAATCGTCAGTGGCAAATTCGTTAAATATAAAAAATGTACTTACAGTCTGTGAGTCAGAACAGCCGGCATTGTAGTCTACTCTACCAGGATCAGGA
>NW_015651896.1:794-947 GCF_001515625.1 Sinocyclocheilus rhinocerous
ACTGATTTCTAGTCGTGTCCTCTTTTGGAAGACCAAACAAAGTAGTTTCACTTTTACAATGAAACACACAGCGTCACACACGGCGTGCTAGAGTGAGTGGCGGCCGGAGGCCTAGAGTGAGGAACGGCCGGAGGGCTAGAGTGAGCGGAGGCC
>NW_015651897.1:0-3236 GCF_001515625.1 Sinocyclocheilus rhinocerous
TCACGTGATGAAGGAACGACTCGAACCCGAAGACTCGATGGATGATCTAATCAGTTCTCTTTCCGGCTCAGACTGCATAGGTTAAATTTATGGGGCTGTCACGTGATGAACGAACGACTCGGAAAAACCCGAAGACTCGAACCAGGTTATTTGACTAATTCCAGTACAGAACCTGAACGAATCACTCCCCGAGACGACTCGTTCTTCCCGAGTCACATTACAGATTCGTTCAAAATGAACGAATCGTTCAAGAACGACCCAACACTATTAGGTCGACGTTTCCAAACTGAGGTCGTTAGCAATAGGTACTAAGGTACGCCTAGTTATTTATCTATTGTGGTAATTTACAGTTTGTGTCAAAAAGTTGTTGGTCTAGATATATTCTGTACATTTGACTCATGTACGATCATTTTCTTCCAAATACAATAATTTTGAGCTTCTGGTACTTTGGACATTTCCAATCTGGCAACACTTTTCCAACACTGTCTTGTTACCAGGCAGTGCTTCTCTCGCACGCTCGATTTCCAGAATGAATAGGCCTATAATTAGTTTAATTTTCCGAGTATATGCAGGAGAGGTGGGATAGAGAAGTGATATAGTACAGACACTTAGTTTAAGTAGCATAAAAGCATGCACATAATCCCTACTTAAGGTAATAATCAAAACTGACCATCCACATCTCTTCACTGACCATCTGATGCTATTGCAGACAAAACTTAATTCAGACTAACTGACCACAACAACTTGCAACACAATCAGAATGATCTTACCATTTTCTGTGTTGTTGTTTTACACAATACTGAATCAGTTTTGTTTTTCTCCTGGGTCTGAACTGCATTAACAATAATCACATACATGTAAAAACAAAGTTTTCAATCTGACATCAACAATTGTGGCTTACAAAAGGTGAATATTTTGACATTGGCATTATTTTTTTGATTTCCTGACCTGCTTTTTTACATTTCCTGCAGATGCAGCAGATCATGATTGCAATTATAATCAACAGAGATCCAGCAGCAGCTGCAGCAGAGATCAGCACTATCAGAGATACAGAGTCTGGAAGAACTGAAGGAGAATAAAGAGAGACAGTCATGAATGTAAGTGAATCTTTCAGTCCTATCTACAACAGAATACAGAGATCAGCTCAGTAAATAAACACACATTATATCGACGCTGCTGTACCTGCACATGTGTGACAGAGTTGACTGATGTCCAGGTGTTGAGTCTGGTTGCTGATGGGATTGTTGAGCACACAGCTGTATCTGTTTGTATCCTGATATTCCACCTCCAGAGGTAGAGAGAGACTGATGCTGAGATCAGACACACTGATGCTGGACAATAAACTGTTTCCTTTGTACCAGGAGAGAGTCACATGACTCACATTCACCACTGAACACACCAATGAACAATTCTGCTTCGATGATGATGACGAAGAACACTGTGAAAAGTTTCTGCTGATGACAGGAGCAGGCAGACGAGCTGGGAAACAGAGAATAAAAAGGATTATGGATAAATGTAAGCAACACTCTTATTTTCATCTCAATGTGTTGAGTATGTCAAAAATACAGAAAGAAATATTATTACAATTTAAAATAATGGTTTTCTATTTTAATATACTTTAAAATATAATTTATTTCTGACACAAAGCTGATTTTTCATCAGCCATTACTCCAGTCTTGAGTGTCACATGATCCTTCATAAATCATCATAATATGCCTATTTGATACTCAGTTATTATCAGTGCTTAATATTTTTTTGTAACCTGTGATACTCTTTTCAGGATTCAGTGATGAATAAAAAGTTTAAAAAGCAGTATTTATTAAAATAGAAATCTGTTCTAACAGTATAAGTCTTTATCACGTTTTATCAATTTAATGCATCTTGCTGAATAAAAGTTGTAATTTCTTTCATAAAAGAAAGAAAAAATGTACTGATCCCTAATTTTTGAACAGTAGTGTATATTGTTACAAAAAATGTCAATGTGAAAAAAACGGCTGTTCTTTTGTTTTATTTATTCATCAATGGATCCTGAAAAAAGTATCACAGGTTACAAAATCATTAAAGTTTTTAATATATGTTAATATATGGAATTTTTGGTGATCAGCAGTATGCCACAAATGCTGTTGATTGAGCTGGAGCTGTACTGAATACTCTTTTAATAAAATAAGAATATTTGAAGAACAGAAATGACGTCTCTACTCACCATAGACAGAAACACTGAATGTTTTCGATGTCAGATTCGCTCCACTTATCTCTAGTTGGTAAACTCCAGTATGTTGAGTTGTGGTGTTGGTGATGGTCACAGATCCAGTTTGATTGTCCAGCTTCAGTCTGTCTCTGAATCTCCCATCAGGAATGTCATGTGGAGAAGATTTTCTTCTTTTTTTAAATTTTAGCTATGAGAGTTTTCAGCTCCATACTTCCACATAATGTCGTCACCTTCACATATTTCAGTAACACCAGTGTATAAAGTGAGTCTCCCTCCATCACTGACACTGACCACACCTGATGAACAAACAGATTAAAGCTTCTGAGAGATTTATCTTCTATCCAGAGCACAGTGTATGAAGCTATTAAGTCATTTGCATAATAAAAAATCACCTTGATATTTAACTTCTGTAAAGAATGTTACTAATATTGAGAAGAAAAAAAAAATATATATATTCACTTACCAGTCAGATGCCAGCAGCACAGACATAACAAAGCAAACACGAAACATTTTCTGAAAAGTCTGATCTAATGAAACTATCTGCTGAAAGCACTTGAGCTGGTGTGTGAATCCTCCCAAAATATTTTAACCCTCCTTGTGGGCACTTTTCAAGCACTTTACAAATGATTTATAGTTACATATAAGTGCTCTTCTAGCATTTATTAAGACTTTGTAGTAGAAAACGTTTTTCATTCTATTATTTAATACTGAGCATTTTTCAAATGTAGTTGCTTTACTGTGTTATTGTGTATGGGAAAAAACACACTCTTGCAGCCCATATTCTGAGTCAAACTGAAACCTGCTGCGGGTTGGTTTTCTTCAGAGATGTGGTTTTTTCACCTTGTAAGTGAAAACAGTTTATTCATCTCTTGCTTTTCTTTATGAACCTCACAATCAATTTTACAGTCAAATAAAATACAGTGTCCCGCTCCTGCAGCAGCTCTGGAGAAACTGCTCCAGCTGAGTCAGCCGGCTGCTCTCGAAACGCTCTCGCGGTGCTTTGATGCCACACGTGACAGTGACGTGG
>NW_015651897.1:11124-15058 GCF_001515625.1 Sinocyclocheilus rhinocerous
CTAATATCATATCAGTCGGGTGGGCCCTCCTGACCAGTAAACAACCACTTACACAGAGCACACTAGCATAGGTAACGTACTAAAGTTTACCAGAACTCCGCACTAACCACGTTTGCTAATGCTATTTTTCTTCTTGTAACATTACTAAAAAAAAAAAAAGTAGTTTGTATCATTAGTTGGATAACACTCGTTCACTCCATCATTCATGTTGTGTTCCCTGATCCTCAGGTGGCGTTACCGAGCTGGAACTGGAGCAGGAGCGGATATCTTGAGCAGTCAACATATTTGTGTCTGATCTTTACAATGATCATTGGAAACTTAAGGTGAGATTTGATTATGATCTTAATCTCACACAAGTTGATGCAAACAAAATAAATGATTAACCACCATCAAACACAAATCATAAATTGTACATTTATCATACATTGCATTTATTCTTTAAATGACCCAGACACTGGCAGAAAAAAACGGGATATAACCTTTATAAGAAAAAAAAAAAACATGGATCAAGAAAAGTTCTGCTTCGAAAGAATTGAAACTACTGAAACTACACTCAGAAAAAAAAGCTGCAGGGTCTAACTGGTGCATTACCTTTTCGCCCATTTAGGTACTAATATGCACCCTTAAGAGGTAAATAATATACAAAGGTGTACTTTTTGAAAAGGTACTGCACATGACAGCCTTTGTACAGAGTGTAGTACTGCCTAACTGCAGGATCACTGTATAAGATCATCAAGCTCACAAAGTATATAATATTTTACTTTTTCATACTAATAACATTGTTTGATTTAAGAAATTTTTTTGTCCAAAATCAGCACTAATGATTTTAGTATTTTGAAGTAAAGTGGCTTCCCTGTAGTGCAGAAGTCAAAGGTTTCATGTGAGCATAAATGAAAAATTCTTGCAACGACATGCTGATCACACAGACTGACACCTCAGACACACTCGCACGGCACACTATTGACACCTCAGACACACTCGCACGGCACATGCTTACACAGGCATATTATTGACACCTCAGACACACACTTGCACAGATACACACTCAAACAGACACTATTGGCACCTTAGACACACACTAACAAACTGCCATCAAATGCAAGCATCCAGACACATTCTCATGCACAGATCAAACCACATTTCTGTACAGATGTAAATAATCAATACCACAGCAGAGTTTACTTTGTCACCTTTTGACGGATAGTTTGCATCTATGTTTTGCAAACATGAAAATGTTGCTGTGAAAATGCTCATCCTGAGACCATAGTGTCTTTGCAGGAGATTCCCAGTGAAAATGATCTGACAATAAGGGTCTTGTACTTAGAACAGCATTGAAGTTTGATCATCTTCTGATTTTGATTGGTGCATATTCCACATGATCCTCCTTTTCAACTTTCTGAAAAAAAAAAGTATAACACAATATATAATAATAATGACAACAGTAATAACAATATTAATAATAAATGTAATGTAATGTGAAATGTTTTAATTTTAATTTTATTTTTTTGTAGTACCAAGTCTTTTATAAACACATGGTGCATTGTGTAATAGATCATTATGCTATGAAAGCTCATTACCACCTCTAGGCCTGTTGCAGGATTCAATATATCGAGTTATTGCACAATATATGTAAAGTGCGGACATACACAGGTAAAAAGAAGGCATCATTTGAGGCCTTATAGTTTTTTCCTTACAAATCCAGACCCCAGTATTGAAGAATAAGCCTGAATCGACTCAAAGCCGCAAGACTCTATTCTGGTACATATATAAATATAACAACGCAAAAAGGGTGCTCTTTCACAGCTAGCGTAAAGGGGGTTTCACACGGGGGTTTACAAGGGAGAGAATGCATTTTTGCATTCCACTTGTGCTGTTTTTTTGTTGTTTTTTTCCCCTATGTACACGTGCATTAGATGGATGTGTTTGACTGTCTTTTGCAGCATCTTGTGCATGCAGTATTATGCATGAACTTACTTGCATTGTTATGCTATATATAATCATTATATTATATATAATAATAATTATATATTCAGTGGCATAAAATGGTCTTAAAATGACAATACTACCACAATTTTATTTAATAAATCATAATAAAAAAAAAAGTGACAAAGTCAAAATTATGTGATTAAAAAATCCAAATGATAACATACTTAAGTCAGGTAATGATATATGCAAGTTAAAATTAGTATGTCATAATTTCAACATTTTCAGTTAGAATTTGAACCTGTTAATCTCATTATTTAAACTTTACATATGAGATTTTCAACTTGTTAAGTTACAACTTTGAATTTTTAATCTCATTTAGTATGTTATCATTTCTATGATTTACCAGAACATGATTTTTTTCTTATGTAGTGGAATTGGACTTAAATATTATCCAGACAAAATCAAAAGTACACACTGATCTACGTCAGACTCTCTGCTAAAATTATACAATAACACTTTACAGTAAGGTTTCATTAGTTAACTACTTTATTTAACATGAACTGAGAATGAACAATAATTCTACAGCATTTATTAATCTTAGTTAATATTAATTTCAACATTTATTAATGCATTATTCAAATCAAAAGTTGTGTTTGTTAACATTAGTTAATGCACTGTGAACTAACAAGAACTAACAGCGATCTGTACTTTTTATTAACTAACACTAACAAAGATGAATAAATACTGTAATAAATGTATTATTTGTTGTATGTTCATGTTAGTTAATACATTAACTTTACTAATGTTAACAAATAACACCTTATTGTAAAGTGTTACCAATTATACAAATACTCATCATATTAACAATAAATTGTCTTACCGTTTTCTGTGCGCTTCTTTTGTAGAATGTCGTCTCGGCATAAGTGATCTCTTCTTCACAAGTCTCAACTGTTTTAACAAAAACAGATGCATTAAAACCACAAACTCAGTTTTAATTAGATCTGGTTCTTCACAGCCTCTGTGTTATTATTAGGGCTTTCAAATTTAACACCAAAGTAACACTGAAAGATTTATGGCATTAACAGATTTAATTATAGCCATTAGGCCTATAACTTTTTCTACACACAAATAGTTCCTAAAAGAGTGCTTATCATTACATTTAGAGAGATACATAAATGACACATTAATTTATACATAAATCAAACCCAAATGGGATGTTTAACAAAGCAAAGTATTTTACAGTCTTTGTATTTAATCAGCACACAAGCACAACAAAAGTTATCATTCATATACGTTTAACAGCACCAGCCACATCTTTGCACATGTAAGATTATGTTCATAAAATGAAGATCAGAAAAAATGGACAAAGCTTTTTTTAATTTTGCAGATTAAGAAATGGAGATTTTTTTTTTTCTGTGCGAGTGAGATGATTAAAGAAGGACGCTCAGTGTCATTATACACAAATAGATATTTATTATAACAATGAAAAGTATGAGAATAATTTTAATTAAATGATAAAATAGGGCTATCAGTTGGCAAAATACTTAGAACATATTTTTGAAGAATTATTCCTAATTTTACCTGTTTAAAAGAAGATAATACTTGCCTTCTCGATCAGTTTTTTTGTGTTTCCAGCAGATGCAGAAGATCCCGACTGTAGCAACAATCAACAGAGATCCAGCAGCTGCAGCAGAGATCAGCACTATCAGAGAAACTGAATCTGGAGGATATGAAGGAGAGTGAAAGAGAGACAGTCATTAATGTAAGTGATTGAATCAGTCTGATCTACAACAGAAGACAGAGATCAGCTCAGTAAATAAACATATTGGCAATGAACAGAACAATCAGCTTATTTTCAGCGTTGTGAATCTGTGTAATGAATGTTGAGTGAGTGTTTAGTGTGTTGTTGACGATCACTGAATGTGTCTATCATCTCAAAATATAAAATGAATAAACATTTGACTATGTAAATAGAATATGTGAACATTTCAACAAATGATCTCTACTC
>NW_015651898.1:0-550 GCF_001515625.1 Sinocyclocheilus rhinocerous
TTAGTTAAAAACGGGCCAAAAGAGACCTCTGAACTAGTAGGCTACAATAAAGGGAAAAAAAAAACAACGTTTTTACTCAGAATTCATTTTTAATCCCTGCATGATTTTAGTCATACATGATAAATATCAAATAAGTTATAGCTTGACTACAAGTTTAAAAACAACGCTGCAATTGTTATAATTAAGGAAATTAAACTTACCATCATGAAATGTGTCTACACAAGTGATAATGCCAAAAAGAAAGAGAAACATCGGAAAATAGGCATATTTTATTCAAGACATTATTATATGACATTAACATGCATTTATCATTCTTACAATCACCGCCAGAATGTCCAACTTCACCATGATGAACTTAAAATTGGGTTCTATTATTTTTGCTCAACAGTTCTCCTCACAAAACAAAATTAATTTCAAACACAAATTTGATAAAAACAGAGTAGCAACACCAAAATAACAGCAAAGCTAAGTTAGTTTAAGCACAAACGAAGAAAAGTAAAACCACACTTTGTGGCAATAATTAAGACCAAACTGAACATGGTGTGTGTTT
>NW_015651899.1:0-212 GCF_001515625.1 Sinocyclocheilus rhinocerous
TTATCTTTTCCTCACATCCAAAAACACACTCTTTAGAGATATTAGACTTGTTCGACTTTGTGCGGCGCCGCAAACATCGGCTGCCGCCTGTCAAAAACAATGCATTCTGGTTACATTAAAAATGCTTTTGTCCAACTTGATCAGCGCTGCAGCCGCCCTACGATCACATGTGCATTCAAAGTACCGCGAGAGCAAAACGGGACCAGCCGCCT
>NW_015651899.1:403-569 GCF_001515625.1 Sinocyclocheilus rhinocerous
GATCACTTAGAATCAGCTATGGAGTTGGTTTATTGTTTACATTCATTTTTTCCCGAATTTGTTTGGTGCAGCATTCTATATGTATCATAAGTATGTTTGGGCTGTTATAAATGTTAAAATTTTTTTTTATATATTATAGAGTTGTTTGGGGTAGGGATAAATTAAA
>NW_015651900.1:0-919 GCF_001515625.1 Sinocyclocheilus rhinocerous
TTGTCTATCTTTATAGGAGACAGTATGACTGCACCAATATCATATCCAAGTTGAGTGTGCTACAGTATGGTCTAACCACATTATGATGGTCTGAAGAGCACAAGCATAGTAGTAAAGGGCAAAATTTGGAAGTGCCATTCCACCAACAGCTTTACTGACACCGAACCAGCATAGTAGTAATGGGCAAAATTTGGAAGTGCCATTCCACCGACAGCTTTAGATTTACAAAGGTGTGCTTTACTTATTCTATGGGCTTTATAATCCCACAAAAAGGGTATAATAATGGAATCTAGTTGTTTAAAAAAAATCTTTGGTAAAAATATTGGGATGTTTTGAAAAAGATAAAGAATTTGTGGGAGAAAGATCATTTTAATAATATTAACCCTTCCTATTAAAGAAACAGGCAGGGATCTCCAGAACTGAATATTAGTTTGCAGTTTAGTCACTAAAGGGGGGAAATTAGCTTTAAATAACGACTGAAAATCTTTTGTGACCTCAATTCCTAAATATGTAAGTTTATATTGCGTTATTTTAAATGGGAAGGTTTGGAGAACGGAAATATCTCTGACCTTTATAGGCATTAATTCACTATTAGACCAGTTGACCCTCTAACGTGAAAATGTACCGTAATGACAGACCGTTTCTAAGATTATTGAAATAGTAGACTGAGGTTTAGTGATATATAACAGGATATCATCAGCATATAATGATATTTTGCTTACTGTATTCTTTGTGCTATATCCATGTATGTTGGGGTTAGAGCGAATAGACTGTGCAAGGGGCTCAAGGGCCAGGGTGAAGAGTAGAGGGGATAGTGAGCAGCCCTGTCTAGAACCTCTATATAGACAGAAAGGAGGAGAAATAATTATATTAATAAGAATCCTTGCACATGGCTTGTGATAGAGAATTCTTATCCACT
>NW_015651901.1:0-548 GCF_001515625.1 Sinocyclocheilus rhinocerous
GTTAGAAAATCAAACTATATTTAGATATAGTGTAGTTATTTATCTTTAATTGTTAATGAAGATGGGTGTCATCACATGTCTGTGTTTATGCTTTAATTTTTCATTCTTACTGTTATTTATATTTGGAAGAATTTACATTGTGTTCTTTTCTATATTTCTAGACAGATATCTTCTTATTGGTTAATACTGGGGCAGAATGAAAAATAAAATATGGTTAGATAGATAGACCAGATCTATTCTTATATGTTAATACTGGGGTAGAATAAAAAATAAAATATGGTTAGAAATGTTAACAATAGAAAGACAGAAAACAAATGCATAGAATGTGTGAATTAGCACATATGTGAGTGCAGTGTTACTGAATGAGCATTTTAAATTGATGTGCTCTTTGTGTTGGTGCTGTTACTTTTAATATAGTAAAATAATGATTTACAAAGAGACAACTTTGTATTTGTAAGGCTCTGGTCTCTTCTGCTTCCAAAACATAAATGCTTAAATGTGGATTTTTTTTTGGTTGCTTTTGTCAAATCTGCTTCTTCCACACAGAA
>NW_015651902.1:0-614 GCF_001515625.1 Sinocyclocheilus rhinocerous
TCTACTGCCACTTTTTCGTTCTTTGCTAAAACCACCCCTAAAATCATCATTTCCTGCCCCTCCATAAACTTAAAATCCTCTGTTAAAGCCTCCGCCCCTCCAAATTTCATATACACTGTTTTTTCTTCATTTATTTTTGCACCAGACCCGTCACAATAAAACTGCATTTTTTCCATTACTTTTATAACGCTTTCCATATCTTCCACCACAATTGTCTTATCATCAGCGTATTGAAAGATTTTCTTAAGTTCCCCTTCCTCTTCCATTTTTATTCCTTTTTCCTTATTTATTAAAAGTCCTAAAGGTTCCGCCACCAATGAATATAGCTGCGCTGAGAGTGGAATATTATGCCTAAAGGTTCCGCCACCAATGAATATAGCTGTGCTGATAGTGGACACCCCTGCCTTATGGACCTTGAAACTTTAAAAGGTTGAGTTAAAAAAACATTACATTTTACTTTCGTTAAAATATCCTTGTATAAAATTGCAATCCATTTAACAAAATTTTCCCCAAAAACAATTTTTTTTAAAAACTGAAAATAAAAATCCATGCTCTACTCTATCAATTGATTTCTCAAAATCCAAACTAATAAGTCAAGTCAAGTCAAGTCACCT
>NW_015651903.1:0-1240 GCF_001515625.1 Sinocyclocheilus rhinocerous
CAGGAACTTCCTGTGAATGGGAAGGATGGATACATGGAAGTATGCATCTTTCAGATTGATCGTGACAAACCAGTTCTCGGACCTGATCTGAGACACGACCTGTTTGAGAGTGAGCATCCTGAACATCAGTCGCATGACTGAGCAGTTCAACTGACGCAGATCTAAAATGGGACGCAACCCCCCATCCTTCTTTGGAACTATGAAGTACCGGCTGTAGAACCCGGACTCTGCTACGCGAGGAGGGACCACCTCGATGGCCTCCTTCCTCAAGAGAGTAACTACTTCTTGTTCCATGACCAGAGCCTGCTCAGGGCCCACCAGCGTGGGCGTAATCCCGTTGAAACAAGGCGGAGGAGAACCAAACTGGATTCTGTAGCCTCGCTCTACAGCATGCAGGACCCACTGAGACACATTTGGCAGTAGTTTCCACGCTGCCAAAGAATCTACTAAGGGAATCAGTCTCTCGAGACTGACCTCTGGTGTAATGAGAGCAGCTAGCTAGGTGCCCTGTAACGGCGGACGAGCAGCCAGCTCGGTGCCCTGTAACGGCGAACCGGCAGGGAACAACCGAACCTGCTGCTCTAGAGACCTCCGCGGAGGTGGCGAGCCTCTTAGCACCGCTACGTTCCCCGGCGGTGACTGAGAGTGGCGCTCGCGGGAGACTGCTGCGCCCTGTAACTCCGGCAGGGTTAGCAGACCGATCTCCTGAGGGCACTGAGGCGAGACGGACACCGTGTAATGCGGTGAAACCCGCTCCACCCTAGAGGGGCCTGCCCACATGAGCCCTGGGCCAGTGGCGTCAGGACTTCTTGGCCAAGGACCTCTTAGTCTTAAGTACGGTCCGCAGATCCGGCTTAGACTTCGAGGCCCCCGACCTAGAGCATCGCCTCGCCCCACTGTCTCGACACGGGGGAGTATGTGAGGCCATGCTCTGCTTTTGTGCGCTGCTGACTGCCTCAACCTCCTCAGAGGAAGAGAGGTAAACACGTGCTCTCACTCGAGAAAATGTATTTATTTATTTATTAAATACGGTCTGGAGAGTAAGATCCACATCGAAATCGAATGATGTAATATACGCGTTGCCTCAGCAGCGCGCGAGCCACTCAGTCACACCAACAACATCAATCTCCTCAGAAAAAGATGGCCGCATTGCAAGCGGGGCGTCCATGAGGCAGACCTTATCTCGTTCTTTCAGGTCTGATAAGGTCAGCCATAAATGCCTCTCCGCCGCCACCATAGC
>NW_015651904.1:0-1685 GCF_001515625.1 Sinocyclocheilus rhinocerous
TACAGTACCATGTATCTTGCTGTAAATGTATTTACAGTATAATGTTTTTTTTTTACTGTAAAACACAACAATTCAGATTCAGAGATAAAAGGGATTTCGATTAGAGGAGATGAACATAAGGTCTGTATGTATGCAGATTATGTCTTACTGTTTCTGGAAAATTTGGAGTCTAGTATTCCTAAACTGATGATGCTTTTAAAAACATGTAACTTATATTCTGGATATAAAATAAATATCCAAAAAATTCAAACTCTTATTTATAATTTTAGACCCAACTTGCATATAAGATGACAATATGATTTTAATTGGAACTCTCAGTCAATAGAATATTTGGGGATAAACCTAACAAAAGATATATCAAAACTCTTTGAAAGTAACTATGGCCCCATTAATAAGGAGGTAAAATCGGATATTTCAAAATGGACTCTGCTCCGAATAGAAATAATTAAAATGAACATTTTACCACTAGAAATAATTAAAATTAACATTTTACCACAGATTTTTTATCTTTTTTAATCACTCCCTCTGGAGGTACCGCAAACAATTGAATGAATGGGTATTGAAGAAGTCACAATTAGAGAAACAAGCTGGAATATTACGTTGGATAGCATTTGACCCAAGTTTTGAGCCGGCTAGGATGGATGACAGATTTAAACAATGGGTTTGGAGAGGTAGCTCATCTTATTGTTCAGTCATCTCCAATGGAAAACTACAGAGTTATCAGTTCATTTCAAATACATGTGGACTAGAAAAGCAGGACTTTTATAGATATCTGCAAGTTAGAGGTTATTTTAACAAAAAAGTTAATAGTATATTGATGGATGATTATAATTTAATTACAATATTCTCAAATGCCATTAGAAGATTAAAAGACATTAGAAGATAACAAAAAGCTGGTTTCAAGATTATATGAATGTATACAAGCATCTAGAAACCATTCATCAATATACATAAAAAAAATGGGAGAAAGAGTCTCACTCTAAAATAACAGATAAACACTGGACAGATTTATGTGTAATGCAGGCAAATGCTACAAACTCAAGGTCCTGGAGGGAATTTGGATTTCGATTTTTTTATAACTCCCAAATTGACAGCTTTATATACAGGCACACAGAACCGTGGCTTTTGTTGGAGGCAGTGTGAAACCCAGATGGCTAATCATTTTAATATATTTTGGGCTTGTCCGAAAATATTTGTCAAGATGTATCAGTTGAAATTGAAAAGTAAAGTTCGACTAATCGTTTATTACATTATATTTAGGGAAAATACCAGAAACTGTTTTAGACAAGGATAAATGCTTATTAAAGATACTTTTAGCAAGCAGTAGGAAAGCCATAACTCGTAAATGGTTGCAGGTTGACCCCCCAACAAGGGATCAGTGGTTAGGGATTGTAAATGAAATATACTGTATGGAGAGACTTACATTTATATTAAGACTAAATATACTGTATGGAGAGATTTACATTTATATTAAGACTCAAATTGGAAAAATGTAACAAGCTTTGGGAAAAATGGATTATGTATATAGACCATTGATAAAAGTGTGATATTATATCAAGATGTTGGAAATATTCTGGGATTTGACATTGTAACACCAATGATGACTTTTTGTTCTTTGTTTTCAATAAAAAAAAAGTATAAAAAAAAAAGTTTATGTGAAGCAGGATCTAAGTGACATGTCAAGA
>NW_015651905.1:0-236 GCF_001515625.1 Sinocyclocheilus rhinocerous
ACACATACAGAGAGACACACACAGACACACTCACACACACACACACACACACGCACACACACACAGAGAGAGATACACTCACACACACACACGTCTGGTCAGCTATCCTTGTGGGGACTCTCCATAGGTGTAATGGTTTTTATACTGTACAGACCGTATATTCTATTGCCCTACACCAACCCTACCCCTAAACCTACCCCTCACAGGAAACTTTCTGCATTTTTAGATTTTCAAAA
>NW_015651905.1:327-903 GCF_001515625.1 Sinocyclocheilus rhinocerous
TCTCTCTGTTGGCTTGTTCTGTGTGCAGGAAACAGGCGCTTACTCAGCACAACACACACACACACACTCTATACACACACACACACACACACACACACACACTCTATATACACATGCTGAGAGAGATCAGTGAATCAGGCCACAAAATCATAATTACACCATCATCAATAATTAAACAGAACCACTTAATCATAATTTGTCTACACTTTTCTTGTTATAACAAATGTGCTTTACAAACACAGTTACAACAACTAGACAAGCTAGCACTAAATAGTGAAGGGTCAAGGGCCCAACTAAAGCAAACACTGATCGCCACGATGGTGAGGTCAAACAAAACGTTTTCAATAAAACATCTAAACCTCTGTTAATTCTCAAATAATTTTTGTAGATATATGACAGAAATAAAGTCAAACTGTAATGCTGTTTGTGGAGTTGTTTGATCATGTTCTGCTGTCTTATTTCAGTTAATTTCATCTAAGGCTGTGGCTGAAGTCAGTTGTAGTTCTTGTGTTTCTCTTTCATTTAGTGATTCTGCTTGTTAACAGCAGCTGTTCATCACTAATGCTCAATCAGCAC
>NW_015651905.1:1055-1502 GCF_001515625.1 Sinocyclocheilus rhinocerous
TCTGAACGCTGTTACTACAAGGACTGCAGAAGGCTACTTTCTCGAAAATAACAAATATTACCCAGAATACGTTGTTTTTTTACGGGATTGTGATGTTGTAATGAAAAAACAGGATGTTACTGTCAGAATATGGCCGTTTTTTTACAGCAATTATTTACAGTGTAGGTTACAGGTAAAAACAAAACATCACTTGAAACAATAAAAATGACTACAAATAAATTGCTACAGTTGATAGTTTTTTTGTTGAAAATGCAGTTCATAGTCTCTCCCAGAATGTTGAGTCGGTGTAAATGTGACCCAGTAGATGAAATCCAGGTTAAGTCTCATAATGTAAATATGAGATAGAGTATCAATGTTTGATTTCAGTCAATTTCACTATTATCACCAAATATCAAGGTTATGTTTTCACAGAATATTCTTTACATTATGTAGGAAAATGTTTATAGA
>NW_015651906.1:0-929 GCF_001515625.1 Sinocyclocheilus rhinocerous
ACATACAAAGAACAGGGCTTAGCATCCTAAAATTAGGATATCCAATCTTATTTACAGAGCTGGGCGATAATATAGTTACAAATCAGGCAGCTGAGATCTGTTATATGGTATACATCACTTTCCATGAGTGTACTTTATGTATGTGAAAAAGTTGGATACATATGTCCAGTCAAACCAAAAAACTAAACTACTGAAAAAAAAAGATTCAATGCATAGAACTAAACGTACAAGTACATACTAAGTGTAACACTAAATGACATTAAATTAATGAGTGTTCTATGTCAGAAGTAGAGTAAAGCCCAGTTCAGACTACACGATTTTAGCCTGATTTTGGCACGATCTGCTTGACGTAGGGTGTCGTGCGGATTCGTAAATGACAATGGGCGTCAGGACGCAAGATTCAATCGTTTCATCTCGTGTAGTGTGTCATAGTGGACGACAACCGATGCATCGTCTGCGACACTTCACGACGTCACCACAGAAAGACTGGCATGTTTCATTTTTTTTACGTCATCCTCGATGAGTTCGGTCACATCTGTGCCACTGGCCAATAGGAGCACAGAAGCGCCTTCATACATGCTTTCAAACAATGTTATCGGTCTTGCTAGGTGGAATTTTACAATGGAGGGAATGTTTGTGGAGCGATGGCAATAATACTCCTGCATTTATGATTTTTCCTTACCGCGCGACATAGTGAAAAAAGTTCAGATAAAAACTATTTTACCTCACTTCTCTTTGACAGTTCATACTGTCCTCTCCATGCAATCCAGATTTGTGTCCACTGTCAGATTTTCTTTCCTTGTCATGCAATCCAGATTTGTGTCCACTGTCAGGTTTTCTTTCTCTTTTTTTGGCTTTTCTGATGACAAGACAGAGCAAAATTGCTAGCCATCGTTTGTTTACGCTCATGGCACCTTCTGTCTAGTCCC
>NW_015651907.1:0-910 GCF_001515625.1 Sinocyclocheilus rhinocerous
TAAACACATTTCATTACACCAAATACACCAAATACTGTTCTTTTATAGCAGCATCATATGACCCCTTTAACAATGTAATATTTACATTTACATTTAGTCATTTAGCAGACGCTTTTATCCAAAGCGATTTACAAATGTGGACAATGGGAGCAATCAAAATCAACAAAAGAGCAATGATATACAAGTGCTATAACAAGTCTCAGTTAGCTTAATGCAGCACACGTAGCAAGGTTTTTTAAATTTATTATTATATGATAAATAAAAAGAAAACAGAATAGAAAAAGAATAAAGCAAGCTAGTGTATATACATTAAAAAAATTACGGGAATACATTTGCCATTAAAAACATACACTTGGGATATGGGAATACATCATTAAAAACATACACTTGGGATATAACAATTTTCAAAACGCATTTCATAGTACTGATAACTGAACTCCCTAGTAAATTGTTATTGGATGAAGTATTTCTTTTTTGTTAATTAATTATTTAAGAGGACACACACAAAAACAAACAAACACAACATCATATAAACAGACTGCATTCTGCATACTATGTGTATTCATTGTGACATATTCTTATAGCAGCATTTTGGGATGTATCAATGTAAATGCATAATGCAACTTATTGTAAGTACTGTATCTTGAAAACCTCTTCCTTGTACACAGGACTGAAATCCTCTTCAAACCACTCTGTAAATAGCACAGTGACTGCCTTTACATGCCTTTATGCCTTTATCGAAATGCATCAGATCATTACAAAACAATGTTAAGAGGGGTTATAATCAAATACAATTTCATTGCATAATTCTATATGTGTAACTCATAAATTTTTTCATGTTTTAATCACTCACTGTTGATTCCACTGTTGTGAGTAATTATTGAAAAGTTTATAACATAGGTCTTCAACC
>NW_015651908.1:0-931 GCF_001515625.1 Sinocyclocheilus rhinocerous
ACACATACCTGGGGTTTACGCCGCAGAAACGGTGCAGTGAAGTAGACTACGTTCGGCTGTACACATATGCTGAGCTGCTTCAGACAGCGCACCAGTAGCGCTTCAACGGACGAAAACACACACAATTATGTCAAAATACGCGGTTTTGGCAAGTTATCTCATAAACGTAGTCTCAAATGAGTTATAAAGTCATAAATGACTGTAAAGAGTTTGGAGAAAATAGGATACATGTCAGATCCGCGTCATGTGTATCAGGTTTTAAAGAGACAGCGCTGCTTTTAAAGTAAAACCTGCTAAAGTCTGTGATTGATGTAAATCAAAGAACAAAAGAAAAAGAGAAATCACTCGACTACTCTAGTCGCTGATTAACTTTTGTAGCTTCAATAAAGATTAATCTGTATAGTTTATGCATATACAATTTATAGTTTAAGTGAAGATTGTTTTAAAATAACTTAATATTTCGGAACTTAATATTTTTTTATGTTCATTTAATAGTTCAATACTTTAAGTCAATACTTCATTAATAATAGACTACTTAGTAAAAATATGGCATTAAAAACATATTTAAAATATACTGTCTTGATGTTATTTCTACATTAATTTGGAGGTTCAATGTGAAATTATGACAATATAAATATGCAATTAATCATGATTAATTACAGAAAAATGTGTGATTAATATTTTTTTAATTGATTGACAGACAGCACTAATGTTAACTTTTTATAGATTTTAGATTTCAATTTAATTTCTAATTTTATAGGTCCCCCCAGAAAGAGATCGGGACCCCCTTGGCCCCCTTCAAATTTCTGTTCGATAATCTGGCCCTCAAATGAAGCTAATTGAATAGCCCTGCTGTAATTCGTTAACATGGGTGTGGAAAAAATACGCACCACATACACACTGCAAACTGAGTATGTGTGAAACAGGCGTA
>NW_015651909.1:0-497 GCF_001515625.1 Sinocyclocheilus rhinocerous
GTGCGCTTCAGGTGTACACGCTGAGAAAAAGCGTGTCACAACGAAATGTTTAAATGAAAAGTTTAACCGGCAAGGTTTTAAAGCACATGCAAATAATGTACTTTTGTGATTGTGAATAAGTTCAGTGTCCCGTGAGTGGAACTCTTCTGCTGAGTTAACATTTGATGTGAATGTATGTCACGTTGTACAGTATATTGAGACGGAGACACCAGAACTGCAACTGATAGAATGTGCGCTGTAGCACGATACTACGATATTTCTTTAAAAGCAGATCGTAGAGACATTTTAATTATCCACGATCATAAATCGTGTTATCGCACATCCCTAGGTATAACAGAAGGTTTAATTATCATTTTAAGGTCTAATTTTGGCCTAATGTGATTATTAAACTTCAAAAAGTGATGAATGGCTGCCCTGTCACAGGAAGGAAAGACTAAATACACATTAATTCATTATACAGGTTTTACTAGAATTGGCTCAATACATTATAAACATTG
>NW_015651909.1:1065-1585 GCF_001515625.1 Sinocyclocheilus rhinocerous
ATTGAAACAAATCTTGGGCCACAAAACTCCAATACAACTTTGTCGACCAAGGTTGAAATTTCTCTGACCACACCGGCAATAAAACACAACAGATATTAAAAACAACATACCACATACAGACAGAAACTTAAACTTATACCTTATTGTTTTTATTTAATATGTCCATATGCATTGGGGAAAAATGAACTTTTATAAATATTCCTTTGTGCCTTAGGCATTGCATATTTTAATGGGATTTTAATGTAATGAACACCATTTTAGACTCCAAGATTAGCTCATTTTGTTCACAATTTCAGTTTAAATGTATATTTTCTTTGCAGATTTGGGCTCTGGAGATGAGAAAGTGAAGAAAGTTGATGTAAAGAAATTCTTGACACCAGGATATTCCACCTCAGGGCATGTGGAGCTCTATACAGTATGTATATCCATACTGAGAAACTAAAATAGGTGTCCATGTTTATGAGCACCATTGTGATTACATTATTAGTGTTAATGTCATAATTGGTTAATGGCTAAAAAG
>NW_015651910.1:0-527 GCF_001515625.1 Sinocyclocheilus rhinocerous
ATGCAAATATATCCATTTTGCTGTCAGGAGTGGGCGAGACTGGCGTGAGTGAGCGAGTGCTGCTGAGCGCTAAACCGATGGAACGCAATAGAATAATAGCGCAATAATTCTGAATAAAATATGCATTCTGCTAAAATATTTGTTGTTGGACATTAAATGTGACGCATGTAGAATTTTAATCCTACATATAATTATTATTATTATTTTTTTTTTATGATAGCAGTAACTATAAATCAAATGTAAGCAAGCTAATATAGCCCTACTATCTCAAATGAGTTAATATTCCTCTTATCAGTTAAAATATAGTCTGTTTTCTATGATTTATTTTCATTTTTAATTTAGTGATTTTAACTTTTAATTTAGTGCTTTTAATGCTTTAAAGAGCTATTTTATATTGTAATGTTCTACTAGTAACCATAAAGCACAGCTGTCATAAAACCAGAGAGAAAGGCTGCATGGAAACTGCTGATCAACTGAATGCACATGTAGCAGCATGTTAAAATGTTTTCAGTAACACTTTATAATAA
>NW_015651911.1:0-592 GCF_001515625.1 Sinocyclocheilus rhinocerous
AATGCGCATGACAATCGCATTCGATTAATCGTGCAGCCCTACTGCCATTATAATATTTTACTAGTTCGTTTGCTCCATTTTTTTTTTTTTTGTAGCTGAGAGTTGATAAACTGTTTAGCTTTGGGTAAAACGCAGCGCTTGTCACTGTCACTTTTTACCCAGCAGCCCAATCAATGGGCCGACAAATTGTCCCGACAAATACTACACCGTCCTACTTGTACTACAACTGAACAACAATAGAGAAGTTAATATTGCTGGTTGCTGCATTTTTATATTCAGTAATATTCTTCAAAATGAGATACTAGTAATACGTTACTGCCATGGATATTTCAAATCATAGCAACCAAAGCGTCTCTCAGCTAGAAAAACGCTGTGCCACCAAAGCGTTCTCCAGCACCACCAGCTGGCCGTTTTCAGAAGAGCGCCTGACATTTTTCAGCTGGTTAAAAACGCTTTGGTGGACACACGTTATTGAATATTTATTGTTAGGCATATGGCCTATTAGTGTTTTTTGCATTTATGCAATATACTGGAGCCAAACCTGAGAAAGTAGACCAGAATATTCCACTGCGTTCCTGGACACGCAATT
The DNA here is from genome assembly GCF_001515625.1 of Sinocyclocheilus rhinocerous. Lineage (NCBI taxonomy): Eukaryota > Metazoa > Chordata > Actinopteri > Cypriniformes > Cyprinidae > Sinocyclocheilus > Sinocyclocheilus rhinocerous. Next base: position 590 of record NW_015651911.1, read on the forward strand.
TGC
>NW_015651911.1:911-1499 GCF_001515625.1 Sinocyclocheilus rhinocerous
GTTTACGAAGCGTTTGTGAATCCGGAGGAGAGTTTTCGGGAAGGTCCGTTTTACACGCACGCAAATTAGAATTTACTCCTATATTTACGAATTTTTCCTGAATGAGGCCCAGTGAACGCATATGTCGAGTGAAGCCTTGAAGATGAGAAGCGCATTCTTTAGAACTTGATGTGACTGTATTTGTATGCAGTAGTGCTGGTTGCCGAGTTCATCTCCAATTATACAAGTGATTCATTAACGTGTGTAGTGGCTTTCATCACCTGCTAGGCTAAAATACCTGAGTTTATGTGGAAGTAACTTGTCTCAGCTGCAATATAAAAGAGACTTTGGTTTCCATGGCTTTCTGACTTTGAAATTTCTTTCTGTACATGGCTGCTAATAATGGTGAAAAGCATAATATACTGCGTCAATGACATAATCTCCATCTAGATTTAATAACACTTCTGGTTAATCTGAATGCAACCTGGGACAGAGGCTTGATTAATTATTTTACGTAATTTAATGATTGATCAATCTGTACTTGAGGCTTATATTGACCGATTGAAATAATGACTAAAACTCTGGATTGCAAGGCTTTTGAACATTGTA
>NW_015651912.1:0-514 GCF_001515625.1 Sinocyclocheilus rhinocerous
TTTCCCCTATATTCTTCTAAGGCCTTCAGACTCCTCCTACTTCCTATTTCTGCAGCTGTCTCACAGCAAAGGTTTCTCCGTTATGCTCTTTGTTCTCCTTCTGAAACGTTTGTGCCCCTTAGCTTGAAAATCTATTAATTTCTCCAGAATAGTTAACTCATCTCCTTTATTCTCTTTTTTAGATAGCATTCGTTGTCCTACAGATGTACAAAAACATTTCACCACAATAGATAATAATACTAGGCCTAATATTATTAGCCCTCCGTAAAGCACATACCAGCCGGCGCCAACCAGGAAGTTAACCAACCACATGTCACTTGTCACGAAATTAAAAACAGCTTTAGCGGCCGTTTTTATTCCTGATATTCCTTGTTCAACGAATTCTACGGGGCTCTCGTACCAGCGCGGTCCTCCAATTACCTTTTGGCCTTTAATTTGTGTACTGCTATTACAGAGATCGTTTCTAATTACCTTTTGGCCTTTAATTTGTGTACTGCTATTACAGAGATCGTTT
>NW_015651913.1:0-516 GCF_001515625.1 Sinocyclocheilus rhinocerous
TTAGTCGGGGAGGGGCTCTGGGAGGAGCTGAGTAAATCTAGTCTCCCTTCACACAACAGCACATACGACTAGGAGCAGGTACGATTCAGATATCTTAAAATATAATTGTGACTAGGCGAAACTGAATTAGAGATATCTCTAATTAACTTTGCGTATATGTGATGCATCTATTGAAGATATCTATGACGTCATTACAGATATCTTAAATGGAGTTTTGACTAGTCATAAAGTATTTAGAGATATCTCTAATCCGATTTCTTACTAGTGCAATTATAATTGCAGATATCTCTAATTGTCATTGTGACTAGTCGAATTATAATTATGACTCGTCAAAATACAATTGTTCCTATCTTAAATTATATTTATGGATAGTCAAAACAAACATTTAAATGCTAAAACGGCTTGCGATACACAGTCTATTTTAAGACTAATTTGTACTCGCTATGACTGCCGTCAAATGCTAGACTAAGACACTCTGCTCCTCAAATTCATAGAACCTTAGCCTTTATATAGGCC
>NW_015651914.1:0-559 GCF_001515625.1 Sinocyclocheilus rhinocerous
CTAGGTGTGCTATTTGATAGCAATCTTTTCTTTGAAAGCCACGTTGCTAACACTTGTAAAACTGCATTTTTCCATCTCAAAATATATCTAAATTATGACCTATGCTCTCAACGTCAAATGCATAAACGTTAATTCATACGTTCATGACCTCAAGGTTAGATTATTGTAATGCTTTATTGGGTAATTGTTCTGCACGCTTAATAAACAAACTCCAGCTGGTCCAAAATACAGCAGCTAGAGTTCTTACTAGAACCAGGAAGTATGACCATATTAGCCCGGTTCTGTCAACACTGCACTGGCTCCCTACACTCAAACCATGCTTTGAAAGTGCTATATATAACCTTAATGGTGCTATAAATAACCTTTTTAATGATAGTTTATTTTTATAAATATTAGTATATTTATATCATTAATATTAGTTTTATTAATATTATTAGAATACATTTATTACCATGTTTTTTTTTGCCCCTCTATCTGCCTGGTCTTATAATATCTTATAGCTTCTATTAAGGTTTTCATAAAAACAACAACAGCATGTGTCAATTAGATATTTTTTTTT
>NW_015651914.1:823-1473 GCF_001515625.1 Sinocyclocheilus rhinocerous
CCCTCAGTCGCGGAATTGAAGGTGGGAGAGAGCGCTGTACATTCACTCCCTACAATCCCTGCCGGTACGAGACTCGAACTCGCAACCTTTGGGTTACGAGTCCAACTCTCTAATGGTTAGAGAGTTGGACTCTCTAATGGTTCCCCTTAAAAAGCCGATGACAAGCGCTGAACCATCTGCGCCACTGGAACTAGCAGAATACATTAATAAATGACAATTGACATTGAACAAATAAATACGCAAAGTAAAACTAAAATAGAAACAGAAAATATTGTAATTAAGACCAAGTTCCAATGAAATACTGTATTTTTAAAATCCTCTATGATGCCAGTAAGTCCATCATTGTGCGTATTTGTGACCCTGTCTGTGAAATCCAGGCTAAAGTCTCAATCTAATTATTAGATAACAAGCATTAAAATTAGATTTCAATCATTAATTTCACTATGATTTCAATCTTTAACATGCTGGAAGCACTTACATGTTCTCTTAAACTAAAAAGAGAAAAAGACATGATTGGTAGGAAACCAGTTACAGCTTAAAAAAATAAATAAATAAATAAATAAAATAAATAGGCATTTTAAGAAAGAAATAATTTACCGGTTGAGATTGTGTTGACAGTCTGTGTAGTTGGATGGATGAAGTCCAAAAAA
>NW_015651915.1:0-536 GCF_001515625.1 Sinocyclocheilus rhinocerous
CACAGGTTGCACAGTATAATAATATTTACTTATGCAGTCAAATTTGATGACTTCTAAATATATATATATAGCTATTATAAAGTTTGTGTAAATGTGTGGAACGACAGCCCTGTACTGCAGCCCTATATAAGTCTTTAAAGTATAATATGAAGTAAAAATAGCACTACAAACTTCTTCATTTTAGTGTGGAAATTAAATAGTTTTACAGCTTTCAAGTAAGTTTATTTAATAATAATAGTTCACTTTACAGGGACTGCTGAGCTTAATATGTTTGTTCTCTTTAGGACGTGGAGTTTTCACCACTGAGGCTTTTTTCAGAGGAGATTTTGTTCTTGAATACAGAGGTGAACTTCTGAGTTCAAAGAAGAGTCTTGCTCGAGCTGAAGTCTACAATGACGTTCAGAATACATTCTTGTTTGATTTTCAGTGGCATGGCAAGTGAAGTTCAGAACACATTCTTGTTTGATTTTCAGTGGCATGGCAAACATTGCTGGTGAGTATAGAATCATTGGCTTGATGTAGTAGATATGCTAAAA
>NW_015651916.1:0-1358 GCF_001515625.1 Sinocyclocheilus rhinocerous
TCTGTCGTCTCACTACATGAGGACATAAATACATGAACAACATCTTCAGAACTGCTCTGACTCCCTCTGAGAGTCACTTCATGAGGATTTGACTGTTTCATTTGAGTAAAACTGCAGTGTTTCCCACAGACGTACACTCGTTTGTGGAGGCATATACTGTATATGCAAACTCATTCTCTGGCAGCAGGAGGCGATGTTGGAGTGGTAGTGATCAAGGTTTCCCCGGTAACGCTGTACACACAGCAGCGCTCCTCTCACAAACGCTGCTTTATCAGATATTACATGCAAGAAGAAATGAAAATGACATCCAAAATTTTCTGAAGACAGTCGGTTTCCTTCAGAAATACAGTGATATAAAAACACCCGCACCGGGTTTCAATTTTGAAACGTGCAGTGCTCATATTTATTCAACGAAGTCGAAGCCTTTTGGAAAATCTATTTGTGGCGGGCGCTGTATGGGAATACAGGGAACCAATCAATGTATGGGAAACATTTACATAGGATACAGAAACTTAAAAGTTCCTCATGACAACCCGTCAAAATATAAGTTCGGGTTAGTTTAAAGAAATTATCAGAAATATATTACTGTGGCGCAGTATGGTATACATAATACTACTACAACAATTATTACAACTTTTGTTTAAAAGAATAATCACACAATACGCTATTTCGTCCATGTTTTAATTTTAATAGTAAACCCTTTGTTTGCCAAAAAATAAAGAGTTTAACTCTCATTTGATTAAAAGATAAATTATATTGATTTATGCCTTCATTTGCACCATACTGTAAATTAAATCTAACTGAAATTTCTAGTGTCACATAGGCCAAGACATTTCAATAGGCTATTGAACTAAGTGTGCCTGTAAAAGGCTATTAGTGTTATAGTTTCATGAAAATAGTTGCAGTCTTCTAAACACCTTCTACAATATAGCTATGAAGACAATTAAATTATTTACACTTATTATATAAATTTTTTAAACAGTTAATCCATTGATGTGCATTAGATGATTAATTGAATAGTCACCTCTACTATTGTAGGTTATGTTTTAGCCATCAGAAAATAATTGAGGAATTATGAGAGGTTATGCTACACATACATTTCTAACATGTAAATTATTGAAGCCAAATACTTACATTTCCCCAAGCTGTTTAGCTGTAGTACAGTATTCATAGGCTTAATCATGAAGCATACAGTGGCCCCACTTTTAACTCTCTCTTTATATTACCCTTATTGTACTGTAGATGGATGCACAGAAGAAGACCAGAGTAAGAAGTGCAGTGTGGGAGTACTACACAACCAACACCAGGGAAGGCAGTTTTTGTCAGAGCCCTTGTTATTCTTAATTTTGACATTAATT
>NW_015651917.1:0-267 GCF_001515625.1 Sinocyclocheilus rhinocerous
CTCCTCCCCCTCCTCCTTCATCAACTCTTACAGCTGATGACTTTGATGTTTCTTGTTTTATTTATCAAGAATATTGCAATGACCAATTCTCCACACCACAAACCGATGATAACTTCATAACGACAAATACATACTCGCTCTACTCCTTCTCTCCACTCTCGGAGACGGACGTTTCCAAACTTATCCTTTCCAATCATCCTACTACCTGTCCACTTGATCCTATGCCCACTCACATACTTCAGGCCATTTCTTCTTCAGTCATACCTG
>NW_015651917.1:356-560 GCF_001515625.1 Sinocyclocheilus rhinocerous
ACAGCATTTAAGCAGGCTCGGGTAACCCCACTGCTTAAGAAACCCTCTCTAAATCCATCACTTTTAGAAAACTTGAGCGAGTTGTGTTCAACCAACTCTCTATGTTCCTTGCACAGAACAACCTCCTTGACAACAACCAATCTGGCTTCAAAAGTGGCAACTCAACTGAGACTGCCCTGCTCTCGGTTACTGAAGCTCTGAGAC
>NW_015651918.1:0-1438 GCF_001515625.1 Sinocyclocheilus rhinocerous
TAGATCACTGATAGATAAACGCCCTTCTGCCCCACATCTATCTATTTATATGTCTGTAATTCTGTTAGTCTGTTAGTTGAACTTTCAGTCTATATGTAGGGCCCTATGAAATCCGTTTTATTTTTTCCCAAATTCCGCTTTATGTTTTTCCAAATTCCATTTTCCCGGTTAAATTTTTCTGGTTTTAATGGTTGAATTAAATTTTATTAATCGAAAAGCATGTCTAATTAATTGAAATCATGAAGCGTATACAAGATAACAGCAATTTATTAAAAGTTTAACAAAAATCGAATTTTTCTCATAATCAAATTATGGTATAAGATGATCATTTAATTTATCTTTTAATCAAATGAAAATTAAAAACCCTTTATTTTTTTCATTTTTTTCATTTTTCTTTTTCTTTTGGCAAACAAAGTGGTTTACTGTTCAAATTAAAGCATGGAAGAAAATTTGTGATTAAAATAAAGTTTTAATAATCATTTTATTAGTAGTAGTAGTAGTAGGATGTACCTTTTACTGTACAATAGTAATATATTTCTGTCACAATTTCTTCAAGTTAAACCAAACATTTATTTTGACAGGTTGCTGTGAAGAGTTTTGTTTGTGTGGGTATATGATATGACGGTAGTTTTTCTCAGATGAAGCGGTTAGATGCTCATGAAGTGACTCTCAGAGCAGTTCTGGAGATGTTATGTATTTATGTCCTCATTTAGTGAGAAGGCAGATGCTAAAAAAACATTGCGAGTGTCACGTGCACTTAGGTGAAACTTTGCGTCTGCGCCACTCATTCAGACGCACAGAACATGCAGAATTCATATTTAAGTAGTCTTTTTGCAGTTTAATATTTACAGACACTAGTCCATATCGCCATTTGATTTAAGTGAATTGACCTACTTTTGATTTATTAATTCAAAATTTGACAAATTCCATGACATTCTGTGTTATACAGTAAATTCCATTTTTATGACTGGATTGCACAATTCTGTCTGTGTTTTCCACATCGTGAAAATCATAGGGCCTTATATATGTCTAGAATATCTGTCTTTTTCAATGTGTTTGTATCCATCTATCCATCTATCAATCCATCCATCTATCTGTCTGTCTGTCTCTCTGCATCTGTAAGTCTGTCTGTCTCAAAATCTATCTGTCTACCTATCTAGCTGTCTGTCTATAAATCTCTGTCTGCCCGTTTATCTGCACGTCCACCTGTTCTGCTACATGCAAAGAAATGCAATTTTCCTTTAGTGCAATTAAAAATGACCCATCATATTACCCAATGCAGTGTATCAATAGATCTATAGTATCTTTTGCATTTTCTCTGCAGTCTCTTTACACTGACCCGCTTTATCATTAAAATATGTAGATCCCATCTGATATTATTTCTATGTGTGCGTATCTCTCTTTGTCCCTGGTCATTATCCAGCAACACTCATATATG
>NW_015651919.1:0-574 GCF_001515625.1 Sinocyclocheilus rhinocerous
TATACCATCGTCTGCATATAATCCAGTGCTAATTCCCGGAGCCACTTTTCCAAATATATCATTAACCATTATATTAAATAATATAGGACTGATCACACTTCCCTGAGGCGATCCGTTTTCCACATTTAGAGTTTGAGATACTTCACCACCCACTTTAACTTGAATTGTTCTGTCAAATAAAAAACTTAAAACCCAATTATACATTCTTCCTTCTACTCCAATACTCTTCATTTTAATAAGTAATCCCTCCTTCCACAACATGTCATATGCCTTTTCCATATCAGAGTAAACTGCCACTAATCCCTCTTTAACTGCTATAGCTTTCTTTACATCTGTTTCCAGCTTTACTAATGCATCTAATGTTGATCGTCCTTTCCTAAAACCATACTGATTAGATGCCAAAGCTCCCTTACCCTCAAGTACATAATGAAGCCTGTTTACAATTATTTTTTCCATCAGCTTACATAAATTTATTGTTTCCATCAGCTTACATAGATTTGATGTAAGCGCTATTGGCCTGTAATTCCCTGCTATCCATGCATCTTTCCCTGGTTTAGCTACTGGAATTATTATA
>NW_015651920.1:0-475 GCF_001515625.1 Sinocyclocheilus rhinocerous
TCTACCTTGGTAACAGAGTTTGACAGTAACAGAATTTACAATTTTATTTATTTGCTGCCAAAAACTCCACTTGCTGGCATAAATGCTAAGAGCACATGGCACTAATGAAATTATGATTAAAAGACTTTTAAATAACACAAAGTGTGATCAATGAAAAAATCTGTTTTCCTTTTGATATAGTGGTAACAGATTTGACACTTTATAAAATAACTCTTGGTGTAAGAACTTTTTAGATTAAACTATTTTCTTAGAGAGAGCACATAGACTTTTCAGTGCTTCAGATCTTAACAGTGAGGGAAGTGACATCATTTCCTGTATCTTACATAGTTGTGGGAGATAATTCCACTAATTTAAAGGCAAAGTATGGTACGGTAACAGAGTTGACGCAAGATTTACGGACACACATTTTTATAAGAAAAGTTTTTTTTTAAATTTTTTTATAATGTTGTAGAATTAGGTAAATGACTCTTTAGGG
>NW_015651921.1:0-254 GCF_001515625.1 Sinocyclocheilus rhinocerous
TGCTTCTGACATATGATTGGCTGAGCCAAACGTAAGAATACTACAATCATGAAATCAAAAATGACCCTACTTACTCTTTAGTGCACATTACTAGTCTTGTGGTGAACAATTAAACCGTGCAAGTCAATACACTGAAAAAAAAAATGTCTGCCGTCGTAATCTTTAATCAAAAACTGAAAATTGGCTTCTGCTCTGGATTGGCGTTCTCGCTCTGATGATGTCAGTTTGACGGCTTCGGGAGAATCCTCTTGTTA
>NW_015651921.1:611-881 GCF_001515625.1 Sinocyclocheilus rhinocerous
AAAGGGAATCATTTAAGATTTTATAGGGAATTTGGACAGAATCACTGTTTTACGGCTGATCAATGAGTCGGCCAGCGATTCACTGAACGAGCCGTATAACGTACTCGGTTACTAACGTAACCTCGGTTCCCTGAGATACGGGAATGAGTACTGCGTCTTGCTAGACTCATATGGGAAAAAAGCCTTTTTTCTCCTGAAATGAAGCCTATTTCATTCACGCAGTATAACTGTGTAGCGAATCAGCTCATGGGGAAATATGAATAATTAATC
>NW_015651922.1:0-547 GCF_001515625.1 Sinocyclocheilus rhinocerous
GGTTAGCATCTGATAATGTTAGAAGATTACTCCATATTATACATGATACATCCTCTTTAACTCTTCCTACCGCTGCCCTCTCCCTAGATGCTATGAAAGCCTTTGATCGTCTGGAATGGTCTTATCTGTGGTCTGTGTTGGAGGTCATGGCTCTGGGGTCCTCTTATATTCGTATGATTAAGGTACTTTATGCGAATCCCACAGCCATGGTGCTGACAGGCAGTACTTGTTCTTCTTTGTTTGATATAGCTAGAGGATCTCGACAGGGATGCCCTCTAAGTCCGTTTCTCTTCGCGCTATCACTCGAGCCGCTGGCACAGACTATACGTATGGACAAAGGCATCACCCCGATCTCAATATGTGGGACCAGTCATTATATTTCGTTATATGCGGATGATGTCCTTCTTTATTTAGGTAATCCTTTGCAGTCCATACCTAACATTTTAACTATCTCTGACAGCTTTGGTGAGATTTCCGGATATAGAATAAACTGGACTGACAGCTTTGGTGAGATTTCCGGATATAGAATAAACTGGATAAAGTCGGC
>NW_015651923.1:0-191 GCF_001515625.1 Sinocyclocheilus rhinocerous
ATACACTGGCCTATAGAGTGGCTGATCTTTAAATAGCCCTCTCTTAAGGGCAATCCCCGCTTACGGACATATCACACTGTCTGCACCCGATCTCATCTGATCTCGGAAGCTAAGCAGGGTCGGGCTGGTTAATTACTTGGATGGGAGCCGCGTGGGAATACCAGGTGCTGTAAGCTTTAGCATTTTCTTCA
>NW_015651923.1:490-994 GCF_001515625.1 Sinocyclocheilus rhinocerous
ATCTATTTTTCCGGATAAAAATAGACAAGATTCATAATAATATCTTGGTGTCATTAATTTCTCAGTCAAATCTGCCAGCTTTCTTTTCTCCACCATCTGTAATGTCTCTGATTACATAATTTTAGGGAATTAATTATTATTAATTCATTCAGGGTTTGAAAGGACTCGAATCTGGAAATTCGAGGTCCACCTGATTAAAACTGAATTCCAATTTGCTAGTTTACACTTTAAATCAACGGTCGTCCAGCGAGCCGTTGACTTACTTTACTTACTTTTAGTCATTTAGCAGACGCTTTTATCCAAAGCGACTTACAAATAAGATAGTTGACCTCAGTATATTTTAACAATTTGAATATTTGTATTTCCCTGGCCACGGGCTAATACGTTCTTTGATAAGTAAGCTACTAGCTATTTAACGTAAACTTGGCAAGGGTTTGACTTTAAAATTATATGACACCCGACAATGATTCTTTATAAATGAAACACGAATTTTATTGGCTATTC
>NW_015651924.1:0-576 GCF_001515625.1 Sinocyclocheilus rhinocerous
AAAGAAATGTGTAAGGATCCACCCTCCGGCCCAAAAGCGAAATCCGGCGGCCTGGTTGAAGGTATTCTGCATGTTCTGTCTTTTACTTGTGCTTCTGCAAAGTTCACTTAATTTATCAGGATTTAGTTTCAATTTTAGTCTAACTCTGGGTTTAATCTGACTCAAATTTCAAGTGATCAATAAATTTAGGTTGTATTTCTGATCACAAATATCGATTATGTATTAATTTAGATATTTGATTATTTTGAAAATCCCCTCCTTTCAATTATTCGTTCATTACAGACCTGGTGTCGCTTAGAAATTAACTTGGCCAACAGTAAACTCTCGGTCACAAACACGCCAGTTCAGATCTTACTCAGAGGATGCAGGGTGATAATAATACCTTTAAGTTTGGAGGTACTGGTCTGCTTATTTCTAATGACTTGAAATTTATTCCTTTACCTCTGGGTATTAGCAGCTCCTTTGAATCACATTCGGTCACTATTACCCACCCTTTTAAAATCCATTTTATAGTTGTTTATAGACCCCCAGGACCACTAGGTAACTTCGTGGATGAATTAGATGTGCTGCTCTCAA
>NW_015651925.1:0-635 GCF_001515625.1 Sinocyclocheilus rhinocerous
ATTACAAGTTACCCTATTTAAAATGTAATATGTAATGTAACTGTTCCAGTTACTTTATTAAAGTAATGTAACTGATATCACTTGATTACTTTTTGATTACTTTTCTAAATTTCTATTGTTTTCAAATTTTAATTATTTTGAAACATTTAAAGCAGGCAGGGTTAACGTTACAGTGGTACTCAACACTGTTTACTGTCAGACTTTCAGAATCCTTCTTCACTTGAATTAAGATTAGGCCTATAATAATTTAATTGTAAAGCACAACCACCTCAAAATCAGACTTTAGCAGCTCTTTTTACTTTGAGATCTTTTTGAGGTTAAATACAGATTTAAAATCATAAGATACAGTTTAATAGCTATGATACTGTTTTTGAAATCAAATCTTTGCATAGCTATGACAGGAAACATTTATTGGATTTTTAATGACCACAGAGGGTCAGGACCTCGGTTTAACGTCTAATTCGAAAGACAGTGCTTTTTGTCAGTATAGTGTCCCCGTCACTACACTGGGGCATTAGGACCCACACAGACCACAGGGTGAGCACCCCCTGCTGGCCTCACTAACACCTCTTCCAGGTGAACTGAACTGCAATGAACTGCAGGTAAAGACGTGTGGTACCTCTGAATAATGATCC
>NW_015651925.1:678-1001 GCF_001515625.1 Sinocyclocheilus rhinocerous
ACTGATTCAGTTTCTGCTGGATCTGTGATCATGTCTGTTAGTTCAGTTCAAATATAATGAACATATAAACAAATCATCATCACATCAACACATCATACTTGAGCTTCACATCACAGAAATGATGAATGAACTTCCACTGCTTCATGAGTCCCTCATCGATTATCATGTTATTTCAATCTCAAGGTGTCAGAAGAAACATTTACCATCGGAATAGGGCTTTTGAGTTTATCTGAATCTCACAGTATAAGTGATACATATGCATTGTAATGTTATTATAAAACTCATAAAACTCACATGAAACTCATAAGCTCATAGAAACTCAT
>NW_015651926.1:0-369 GCF_001515625.1 Sinocyclocheilus rhinocerous
CATGACAATATACAGTGGGGAAAAATATTTATTTGATCCTCTGCTGATTTTGTAAGTTTGTCCACTTACAAAGAAATTGTAATTTTCTGGGTCTGTAATTTTTATGGTAGGTTTATTTTAACAGATAGAGACAGAATATCAACCAAAAAATCCAGAAAAAAACATGATATAAAGGTTAGAAATTGATTTACATTTCATTTAGTGAAATAAGTATTTGATCCCTATATTTGAGCACTGTTGGTGCGATTATTCAGAAATGGAAGAAATACAAAATAACCATCAATTGGCCTCGGTCTAGAACTCCGTGCAAGATCTCGCCTCGTGGGGTAAGGATGATTATGAGTCGTAAAGAAGTTATGATTGTTGGGC
>NW_015651926.1:409-2733 GCF_001515625.1 Sinocyclocheilus rhinocerous
TGTTTTTTGAGCAAAACATTTCAGGATTTCTCTCCATATAATGGACTTCTATGGTGCCTGAGTTTGAACTTCCAAAATGCAGTTCAAATGCAGCTTCAGAGGGCTCTAAACGATCCCAGCCGAGGAAGAAGGGTCTTATCTAGTGAAACGATCGGTTATTTTCTAAAAAAACAATTACAATTTAACCTCAAACGCTCGTCTTGTCTAGCTCTGCGTGAACTGTTTTTTTTTCCCCGGTTCATGACAGTTAGGGTATGTCGAAAAACTCCCATCTCATTTTCTCCTCCAACTTCAAAATCATCCTAAATTGTCCTACATCGCTGGTTTGCCGTTTTTTATTACATCCTAAATTGTCCTACATCGCTGTTTTGCCGTTTTTTGTTATTATTAATTTGTTTTTTTTGTAAAGGGCATTTGTTCTTCTTTGAATGTTCACTTTGTAAACACTGGGTGGGTACTTCTGCAGCAATGTAGGACTATTTTGAAGAAGCACATTAAGGTCATGGAGTGGCCTAGCCAGTCTCCAGATCTCAATCCTACAGAAAATCTGTGGAGGGAGCTGAAACTTCGAGTTGCCCAACAACAGCCAAGAAACCTTAAGGATTTTGGAGAGGATCTGTAAAGAGGAGTGGATCAAAATCCCTCCTGAGATGTGTGCAAACCTGGTGACCAACTACAAGAAATGTCTTACCTCTGTGCTTGCCAACAAGGGTTTCTACACCAAGTACTAAGTCATGTTTTGCTTGAGGCTTATTCATTTCACTTTTGGTGTGAAAAGGCTTTTATATTTGCCAAAAATATAACTTATTTATTTTAAAAACAAACAAGCAAGCCCTGTCCAGATTTTAAAAGTAACGCAAAAGTAACGTAACGCATTACTTTCCATAAAAAGTAACTAAGTAACGTAATTAGTTACTTTTTTATGGAGTAACAAAATATTGTTATGCATTACTTTTAAAAGTAACTTTCCCCAACACTGGTTACAGCTCTATAAGGAATATCTTCAGATCAACGGATTATGGTAAATTTGGGAAATCTTTTTAATCGGGAGAATTTTCTGCAAATAATGACGTTCTATTTTCCATGATATATGCATGTTTCATGAAGTTACGAGTGAAAACGCCACATGAAAGCTACCTTAGATTTTTTTGCCTGTGCAGTTTTATGTGTGTTATAAATGAATGAGGAATATCTTTAGATATTAATGACAGATTATATTTTGGGCTCTTTTTAATCAGGAGAACGTGTTCTAAATAATGTTGTGTATTTTGTCACGATCTGAGCATGTTTTATGAAGTTGCAAGCAATAAAGTGACATAAAAGCCGCATCCATGTATTATTTTCATATGGGTCTGGGGGGTTCTCTTAGAAAAACTCACTCAAGTTTAGTCAAAGCCCCAAACAATTATACTTGTTTTATTCTACTCAGTGAGACCTTTCACATGTCATATGACACACGACTATCTGAGCTGTATGATGTTTCTGACATATGTCCTTATGACACATTGTACAAAAAACATATTTTGTCAATTATGAAAATATTTTTTTTTCATTTATCAGCAAACAACTCAGCACTACTTTGGGGTTAATCAAATTTGCTACATGTAAAGGTCAGACTCTAAGCTTTATTGAGCTATGCCCTCATATAAATCAAAACATTATCTTCTCATTCACATCATTCCTAGTTTTCCCACTCTTGTGAAATATAATTTAGACTTGATTACTATACTGAGAATATAATACATTTTTACCAAGAATTACCCGATACCAACATTCGGAAAAATAACTTTCACTTACATCATGCCAGAACCACATATTACTGTAAACTGTTCAATACACTCTAAAAAGTCCTGGGTTACAATTTCAACTCAAATTATGGGTTATGCCTTTTGGGTCATTTTTTGGGTTATTTTTTCAGTGTTTGGGTAGTTTTTGTGTTACTCAGATCCTGGTCAGCGGTTGAGTTATCTATCGTGGGGATTTTGCATCCTCTTCAGGAGAGACCGGTTCTAAGCGCCATCGAATTGATGCATTTCTTCGGTAAAATACAGGTTTGTGTACATATTATTTTATCTATGAAATCATTACTGTGCTTTATATCATTCAATTTTATGCAGAGCAACATACAGGCATGCAGTGTGAGCTTATGAATGAATGAAACGCCTTTGTCCGCTTGAGAAACGTGTCTCTTCCGCGGCTTTCAATTCGTTTTTTTTTTTGGCTCGAGTAAAACACTGTATGACATTCACGTTACATGATTTGACTGATTTTTATGTAGAAATGACATAAGCGGTTTTCATAACCGCTGGCCAAATTCAAAAACG
>NW_015651926.1:2828-2987 GCF_001515625.1 Sinocyclocheilus rhinocerous
GGGGCTCCCCTGGTGTTTCGGGGGCCCTATGCAGCTTGCGTACTTTGCGTATAAGGAGGATCGGCTCTGTCCCCGCCGAACACCATTCCAGCTCCAGTGCCGTTACGGTGGAACAAGAATAACAGAGACTGGTCGATTACACGTGAATTACTTCTGTTT
>NW_015651927.1:0-588 GCF_001515625.1 Sinocyclocheilus rhinocerous
TTTACACTCTTCGGTCTTCACATGAGGAGGCCTTCACACGACCGCAGCCGCGACCGCTTCCGTGGTAAACTAAGCATTTTTTTATTCATTTAACAAAACTCAAATTGAATTCAGCTGGACACACTTTCCTGTTTATCACAACAAATGGCCAAGCAAAGCGCACGACACTGACAAGGTACGCGATACAGTACCAGACCAAAAGCGATTTCAGCACGTCTCCACACAGTAAACAACACAACCGTTTCCTAGCAACGACAACTGAGCTAAACACTGAGACAAGAAATAAATACACTTACAAGCTGCTTTTAACTTCTGCTGATTGACTGCTTCTCACAAAGAGTATTTCTTTACACTGTTATTGACTGCTTCTCTCAAAGAGTATATCTTAACACTTTGTTTTGCTGGCGCTTGAACACACTTTCCTGTTTATCCCAACAAATGGCCAAGCAAAGCGCACGACACTGACAAGGTACGCGATACAGTACGAGACCAAACGCGATTACTTAGTACTTTAAGTGTATTTAGATGAAAAATGATTACACGTTCATTTTATGTTATTTGCGGCCGAGGCGGGATTCGAACCTCTAA
>NW_015651928.1:0-892 GCF_001515625.1 Sinocyclocheilus rhinocerous
ATTAGTAAATATTGCACAGTACGTATTTTTGTCTTTTCAGATTTCGGATGATTATATTTTTTCATTTTATGTATATATTTTTTCATGGTTCTGCTTTATGCCTGTTAAGAGTGTTGAACATTTTGTTGTAAAAGTGAACTATTTTTATATGCATCAGGGCAATGAGCCGGTTCTGCAGACGATTCTGTTACGAGATGGAGTATGTTTTACTTTTTTGGTTTGTATTTAGTGCAAATTGTGCCATTTTGGGAGGGGGCAAAGCTCCTAATGTGCAAAATAACCAAATTACTCTCAATTGCCTTTTGTATTATCAAATTCTAAATCATGCACGGTAATTTTTTTCCTGTTATTTGTTGCTCAGAATGTTATTTGAGGTAAGATGAAATGGTAAGAATTTAGTGGTTGTCCATGTATTATGTATGTACCTTTGTGAGTATGTGTTGGGAAACATTTCATGTACCAGGGATGACACTAGAGGGCGCTACCTCATATTAATGGCTATGTTCTCCGTACTCAGTGCTTCTGATACTCTAAAGGAGTAACAAAGGCTAATTTCAGGAATGGTGTCTATGGAATGGCCATTTAACTCCTAAAAAACTGGGGCAGATCACAGGTCAGAGGAGTTAATTTGGTTTTCCAATTTTGAGAAATAAAGTAGTTTGCATTGACAATTGAGTCTTTATTCAATGCACTTAATACAGCAATATTGTGGATAACAATAGAAATTTTGATGATTATGATATCACTATTATATTAATGCTGATAAAGGCTGCAATCATTAAGATTTTAGGCAACAACAAAAAAATCTCTGAATAAAGGAAAGTATATATAGACCCTGTAACTGTTGATAGATTTCTTCCCACATCTAATCACTTTTTGCCTTTGCTAGTTT
>NW_015651929.1:0-514 GCF_001515625.1 Sinocyclocheilus rhinocerous
CTAAATTAAATATCGCTTGACTCGATATGACTTTATAAGAATTATTATTAAACAAAAAAAAACAAAATTTAAAATATTTGCGACAATAGCCTATACAAAATGCAAGCCACAGAGGCCTCTGGTCAGATCTATGCGGCTGCATGACGCTGTGCAAACACAGAACAATATAGGGGTAGAGAGAATCTACGAACAAATTTTGGGGTATGCACAATTTGCAACCCGAGCATGACCTCGAACTTCGTTCACCACATGTACAGTATGGGTATGCACCTGTTTCTTATGGATTATTTGACTAATATCTAGAGATTATTAAGATATTTTGTATGTGTAGCTTGTGTTTTATAAACCTTGTTAATAATCATTAATAGCACGTTTTGTAGTTTCAATAATGTGACCAATGTCCCTTGTTAATATTAATAGCACGTTTCGTAGTTTCAATAATGTGACCAATGTCAAATTTAATGTTTCATTTAGAAACTTAGTGCTTTAAACCTTTCACACATATTTAGTTTCT
>NW_015651930.1:0-805 GCF_001515625.1 Sinocyclocheilus rhinocerous
TTCACATCTGAATCATCTATTTTCCGTGTCCACTTTTCTTTTCTAAACACTCACCATGTTTTTGCTGTCACATCGTTTCTACACTGGACGCGACAAAGCATTGCAAATCATTTGAACGTTGTGTCAGTATGTTATAAATAGAACGAGTCAGCAGTTTACTGTCGGGGATTTGTCATGTCGCGCCGCATCCAAGATTATAATCATCCATGATTATAAGGAGCTCTTGTATTTTATTGCGTCGCGTCGCGCCGCTCGCGTCCGGTGTAGACACGATGTAAGTTAATGTAGCTTTCTGATGCTGCGTTTGAATTTTCATGTCACATTATTTGAAATTAGCGCGGGCCAACCTTTTTTCTCTCATGGTCCGGATGTGGCCTGCGGGCCGCCTATTGAGGAACCCTGACATAAAATATCAGTATTAGGTGAAAAATGGAAAGAAATGAAAGAAATATTGTCTTGGCAACTAACTGAAATAAGTTTGAATTGAAGTACTAAAATTACTAAAACTGAAATAAAAATAACGCTAAATAGAAATATTTAAAAAAATGATGAAAGCACATAACAAAATTACTACAACTAGAATGAAAACTGAAAATATAACAGTAAAAGCTAATTCAAAATATGACTTAATGTTATAAAATTATATAAATAATAGACTGAGAGTAACAAATTTCAGTCTGCTTTCCAGGGCATCATGCCGAATTTGATGATCTTGAATAAATTCAAATTTATTAAACTTTAGACATAACCAAGTAAAAAATTTTTAATGATTGCAATGCTTATTTCTCAATAGAAATGAATACAA
>NW_015651931.1:0-285 GCF_001515625.1 Sinocyclocheilus rhinocerous
GTGTGCGCTGCGAGTGTGCATGAGCGTACGGTCTCCAGGAGAGTGTGCGAGCGCTGAATGGTTAAACACGGGCAAGAATTAAAAAGAAATACAATTTATAAACTTTAGTGACGATGTGACACTGCTTCGACTGTGCAAGTGAAAATTCCTGTGTAAACTGTGCAGCGTGCAGCTCGCTTATAGACAGACACGATGTGTGGTGATTTGTGATGAGAAGGGCACTTCAAGAAACAGTTGTCTGGTCCCCTACTCCCTTTAACTCTTGGAATCTGTCAATCTTTGAAG
>NW_015651931.1:323-1028 GCF_001515625.1 Sinocyclocheilus rhinocerous
TCTATAGCAGGGATCCTCAAATCTGGCCCACGAGATCCACTTTCCTGCAGAGTTTAGCTCTAACCCTAATCAAACACACCTGAGCATACTAATCAGTGTCTTCAGGATCATTAGAATATCACAGGTAGGTGAGTTTGATCAGGGTTGGAGCTAAACTCTGCAGCACATTGGCCCTCCAGGGCAAGATTTGAGGAACCCTGGATAAGGGCATAGGGATGAGCCCTTCCGAATGGAACGCAGGGTTATTTTGAGATAATTTTGTGTGTATGTGTTCATTCAGATGCAAGGATACGCGAAAGAGGAATCAATTCTTTGTATGCGCATTGTCTGAAACGCGGCTCTCTGTGCGTGCTTTGAATGAGCTCCGACTGCGCGTGAATGGTTTAAAACACTTGAATATTTAAAAAGGAAAGACTTAGAAACACGTGCAAACGATCAACTACGATCCGTTTTACCACTAGAAACTATTGAACAACGCAAATCAAGGAAGGAATTTTATATAACTGTTCAAGATAGCCCATCGGTCGGGCAGGGGAAACATTTTGGTATAGCCCGACTGGAAAACACAATAGCCCAGGGACGTCGGGCTAGCGATTTTGTGAGCCCTGCATTTATTATAACATTCACACATAGTGTTCAAATTGGGATGAACCCCAACTGCACCCCCCCACACACACACACACACACACACACACACACACACAC
>NW_015651932.1:0-546 GCF_001515625.1 Sinocyclocheilus rhinocerous
ATGTTATAACAGAATGATTTGATATACCATTTTTCTTTATGCAAATGTGTAAAATGGCCATAAACAGGTTTTCTCTAATTATATATAATGTATCTATAAACTAAATCTAATTTGCATATTAATGTGTTTTTGGGGCAACATGTAATGAAAAAATAAGTGTAATAATGGGAGTAATAATTGACAAGATTTTCATAATAATATATAATATTTCATAGGAATATTGAAATATAATTTGTTTCCCTATTCATTTGTTGTGTCTCCCAAAATAAACATAAAATAAAAAAAATAAAAAAACATGCTTGAAATAAACATGAAATAAACATGCTTTTAGTCCCGGTGTCCTCAACTGAGGACATGTATGAAATCAACGTCCTGTTTCGTAACAGAAAGTCATATTTTGATTTGAAACCCCATAACATTTATTTTCCTGATTGATTTATGACACACCGTTTAAAAATTAGTCAGATTTAAATGATAATTACAACATATTATCATAATTCAATAAGAGTGTCACTAAATTAATATCAGACATTTCTGAAGACCAAG
>NW_015651933.1:0-805 GCF_001515625.1 Sinocyclocheilus rhinocerous
CACGGTTTTGATGATAATTAAATTTTAAACGATAATACTAACCGTAAGGGCATTTTATCGTGAAACCGGTAATCGTTCCATCCCTAGAAGAGAGAAATTAATGTTTTGGAGGAAAATATTACAGGATATTTCTCCATCTATGTAACGAATCAGTCCACTGAAGGCGAGCGTAGTGAAGAACCCAAGTGCAGTTTATTTACAGGTGATCCAAACATCCAAACAATAATCCGAGACTTCACTTGACATGAACAGACTTGACTTGACTTGACGAGGCATGAACAGACTTGACTTGACATGAACAGACTAGACTCACCGACAGCGGGTTATAACTTCAATACATGACGAGAGACAACGGCATCATCATGGCTACTTATAACAAACAAGGAGGGTCACATGACATGAACAAACCAATGGGAAACAAGGCACATGACTAAGACAACCAATCAGAACAAGACACAATGAACAAGAGAACCAATGGCAAGAATACAAGAGGGCAAGGGAAGCATGACACAAACAGGGAGGGTGAAATACAAGAGGGCAAGGGAAGCATGACACAAACAGGGACCATGAAACAATTACAAAATAAAAGACATGGAAAACATGAACATGAAACAAAACAAAACCCCACATTACAATCTAATGCAAGTAAACGGGGCTCAACGTAGATCATTTTTGATGATTCAAAATCCTTGTTTAGGCAGCTTCAAAGTAATCCACATGACCCCAGACAATAAATAAGGTTCTTCTCTTATGATCCGATCAGTCATTTTCAGAAATAATTTTTTTTTTTTTTTTACTTTTTTAA
>NW_015651934.1:0-166 GCF_001515625.1 Sinocyclocheilus rhinocerous
GACTTTAGATAAACTAACAATTGTGCTTCATTGTTTTTGTTTTTTATTGCTGAAGAGTGTTTCTTCTCCTGCGTTCGACTGTACAGACATGAATTTACTTTTGCTTCAGCCTGAGGTTTATTCATTACACTTTTTGGTGTGAAAGGGCTTTTATATTTGCTATAAA
>NW_015651934.1:186-609 GCF_001515625.1 Sinocyclocheilus rhinocerous
AAAGGGCTTTTACATTTGCTATAAATAGAACTTCTTATATTAAAAACAATCAAGCCCTGTTCATATTTAAAAAGTAACGTGAAAGTAACGCAAAAGTAATATAACGCATTACTTTCCATAAAAAGTAACTAAGTAACGTAATTAGTAACTTTTTTAGGGAGTAAGTAACGCAGGTAATGCATTACTTTTAAAAGTAACTTTCCCCAACTCTGGTTATTTACTATTTAATCCGTGGCGCATGTGCACCCCGCTCAGTATCCTTCAAACCACAGAGTATTTGTAGTTTAGTTTTATTTGTAGTTAGTTTAAATATCTTCATCTAAATGGCATGACACTTTGTGATTTTTCCTGCACTTTCTATACATACATAAGTGCACCAATACTGTATCATCTTCAATTATTTGTGTTTCACAGAAGCTGAGG
>NW_015651935.1:0-1302 GCF_001515625.1 Sinocyclocheilus rhinocerous
TTTTGAGTGAGGGCGCCAGGGCGTTGCCAGATTCAGTTATAAAAGTGTATTGTGGGGAAAACAAAAGCATTTGAACGTAGCTTTATTTTGGCCATGCTTTTGTTCATTGTTTGTAGATCTGACAACACAGCACTTTGTAATAAAAAAGACGCACATAGTAAATGTGGGCACGTTATTGCTGACAACATAACACATTTGTTAAAACAAACGCAATGATCATCATAATATTATCTGTAAAAAATAGTCAAAAACAGCTGCATAACACTAGTACACAAACGAAATCGTTACAGTATGAAATATACCACAAATGCAAACGCTGGCCATGAAGAAGGCTATACCATCTTATTCAGTTAACTCATTCATTTAAAGGCACAATATGTAAGTTTTCGCCGCTAGAGGTCGCATGCTCAAAACAATAACAAAGGCGAAGCTTGATGACGCAGTGAAGGGGGTGGAGCCGATGGGAGACGTCGTTTTCACTATTAAGAGATGTATGGAATTCACGAATCATGTTCACAGATGAGGTAATGAATTACCTGTACCTTCCACAGTTATTCAAACCGCGAATAAATTATACAGAGAAAGCGAGCAAAGAACATTTACATTGTCAAAGAACATTATGACTGATTTCCATCTAGCGCAAGATTAAGCACTTTCAAAAAAACTCCCCTTGTAATCAGTAAAGCTGTCTATACATTGTTTGACGAATGAATCGCTTACTTACATCATACATACATCTGCACTTGTTTATGATGAGAGAATTCGCGAGCTGAATTTAGTCAGGCTGTCAGAGCGTGCGCACACTCACCACTGTTTCAGCAATGACTCATCTGAGCGCCTCTGATTGGCCATTGCATTCATAAGCTCAACAGACTTGTGTGTGATTGGTTATAATGCGCAACACTGTAAAAACGCGGTAAAAGAGTCATGATGCACCGTTGAGCAGATATAAATTTAATGCTACAGTCAACACTTTTCATTTCAGCCTTAATGGATTTACTTTAACTGTGCAGCGGCATTTTGTCCACGCTTGTAGATTCTACACGCGAAAACCGAGGATAGCGCAGATATTACGTCATTGATAGGCGACCATGACCATGGAGGTACAGGGACGAGTCAATTTTTAAAACTGTAATTTCTCTGGATTTACAAAATGAACTTTTGGAATAACGTAAGTACACAACTGCATGAAATATATAACACTGTGCAAGTGTTTTTTGGATATTTTATTACAAAAATCTTACATACTGTGCCTTTAACTCTTATCATCACCTTATTACCGGCGGTTCCCAATGAGAAAAG
>NW_015651936.1:0-112 GCF_001515625.1 Sinocyclocheilus rhinocerous
TGGGCCCTGCTGTAGTGCTCTGAGCACTAGATTCAGGTCCAAAGAAGGTATAGAGAGGGGGCCGTGGAGGATTTAGCCTTCTCGCCCCCCTAAGGAACCTGATGATCAGGTC
>NW_015651936.1:177-571 GCF_001515625.1 Sinocyclocheilus rhinocerous
ACGGGGTCGTGGTTAGCAGCAATCGCAGCGACATAGACTTTAAGGGTGGAGGGAGACAGCCTTTGCTCCAACCCTTG
The DNA here is from genome assembly GCF_001515625.1 of Sinocyclocheilus rhinocerous. Lineage (NCBI taxonomy): Eukaryota > Metazoa > Chordata > Actinopteri > Cypriniformes > Cyprinidae > Sinocyclocheilus > Sinocyclocheilus rhinocerous. The sequence goes on from NW_015651936.1 coordinate 255, forward strand.
CTGCAAGAAGGACAGCACGACTCTGACCGGGCATCTTCGGGGGTCTTCTCGGTGAGAAGAGCACCACTCGACGAACAGGTTCCACTTCAAGGCGTAAGCGTGTCTCGTAGACGGTGCTCTGGCCGAAGCGACCTCAGATGCTTCTGACTCCAGAGTAGGATGTGGCGGGTGAGTTGTGACATGTGACGGGAGCGTAGACCACCTTGTCGGTTGATGTATGCAATGGTCGCAGTGTTGTCCTTACGGACTAGTACGTGCTTGCCTCGTAAGCGCCCTTTGAGACGGATCAAGGCAAGGCGCACTGCCAGCAACTCGAG
>NW_015651936.1:1574-2172 GCF_001515625.1 Sinocyclocheilus rhinocerous
AGGAGCTGTAAAACCCCGTCCTCATATCGGCTGGAGGGACCGGCCCTATCGCATCCTTCGCCAGTAGGACTGCGATCTCTGCACGCAAGATAGGGGCATCTGCTGCCTTCACCGAAGTAAAGTGGACGCCCCTGAACTTGGGAGGGCGCCGGGCGAACTGATTCGCATAGCCGAGTCTGATGGTCTGACGGAGCCAACGAGACGGGCTGGGAAGCATTAGCCAGGCTCCCAGAAACCGTACAAGTGGCACCAACAGAACCACCGACGTACCCGCGATGGGGCAGTGAGGGGGAACGCAGGGACCCGGCCCGGGCGTCTCGTAGCCGGTCCGAGGCGGGGTCTGGGTGTGTGTAACACTGACCTGCGTTCGAGCAGCCGGTCCGAAGCGGGCGGGGTCAGCGTGCAACACTCACCTGTGTTCGGGCAGAGGGTGCGTGAGTAGTACGTTTGACCATACTCTCGAACCGCCCACAGCTGCTCACTGGCGAGAGAGGAGGGTGAGTGTGATCTGAGACTGGCCCGTCCACAGCTCCCTGTCCTCTCTGGGGACCCAGAGATAGAGGAAATTGCTCCTTTGTCGAGTTTTTGGGGACCACTG
>NW_015651936.1:2285-3978 GCF_001515625.1 Sinocyclocheilus rhinocerous
CGTTCACCATCTCCCGAAGAGCAGGTCCCTCCATCTCTGGGTCGCCCGTCACAGGGCCTCTTGCTCTTGCGCTTGCCAGCAGGTTTGGAGGCTGCTGCGTATGCTGCGCGGGAGCGGGGACGGCGGCAGGGGGCCGCCCTCGGCGACGAGCAGGCTGAGGCACTGGGTGGATGCAGCTGCTGCACGCCCGGGGCAGGATGTGCCTGATGGCCTCAGTCTGCTTCCGGGCAGCGGAGAATTGCTGGGCGAAGTTTTCCACTGCGTCGCCGAACAGGCCGGTCTAGGACACGGGGGCGTTCAAGAATCGTGTCTTGTCTGTCTCGTGCATGTCGGCCAGACACAGCCAGAGATGACACTCCTGAATGAATGAATGAATGAATGAATGATGCATTTATATAGCGCTTTATTGTGTATTGCTGTACACCCAAAGCGCTTTACATGAGAGGGGGGGGTCTCTCCTCAACCACCACCAGTGTGCAGCATCCACCTGGATGATGCGACGGCAGCCACAGGACAACGGCGCCAGTGTGCTCACCACACACCAGCTACAGGTGGAGAGGAGAGAGAAAGATAGAGCCAAGAGACCGCGCAGCGACCTTTGTCGCTTGTAGCGCGAGGTCAGTAGTGGTATGGAGTTCTTTGAGAACTTCTGGGTCGTGATCACCCTCGTGCAGGTCCTTCAGTGCCTTGGCCCGATGAACCTGCAACAACGCCATGGCGTGTTGGGCAGAGGCAGCTTCTCCGCAGGCCGCATAAGCACTGCCGGTCAGGGCCGATGAGTACCTACAGGCCCGGGAGGGGAGCGACAGCTTGCCTCGCCAGGTGGCAGCGGTATTTGGACACAATTGCATTGCAACCAGCCGCTCCACCGGAGGGACTTCCGTATTCCCCCGCACTGCCCCGCCATCAAGGGCGGTGAGGGAGGACGAACCACTGGGGCGGTTTCTGGCAGTGAAAGGTGCTGTCCACGACCCAGTGAGCTCATCATGCACCTCCAGGAAGAAAGGCACCGGAGCAGAGCGCGGTTGTGAGCCTCGTCCCGCTACGAGAAACCAATCATCCAGCCGCGAGGGCTCGGGACTGGGCGGTCTATTGACCTCCAGCCCAATACTCACAGCTGCCCTCGAGGGTTCGGGACGCGGTGGAGGATTCCACTCGAGCCCGACGCTCTCGGCGGCCCGGAAAAGCATAACCATCATTTCCGGATCCGAATCTGGCACCGCTGGCCGCCCAGAGGGCGGGAGGGCAGGATAATTCTCTCCAGAAAAGTCTGGCTCACCCTCCGATGCACCAATCGACATCCGATCATCGGGGGGAGCACCGAAAGATACAAGTGGTACCCCTCTGGAGGGTCCAGCCTGTTCTCTCAGCGGCTCCACTGGCTGCGAAGTGCCGGCGGAAGGAGCCCTCGGAGGTTAGTTCCTCGGCGGGGAATTCCTCACCGTCACCGTAAGACCAGTCCGGACGCTGCCAGAGGTAGCACCCCCCAGGTGGCACCCTAGATCTGGGCAACGGCACGGGCACCCCGCCCCTTTGCAGGAAACGAAGTCTGGTCCGCAACTCCGAGACGGTCATTTTCCCGCAATGGGAGCATGACTCGTCCACGAAAACCACCTCAGCGTGCTTAATGCCCAGACACGAGAAGCAATGATCGTGACCATCACCCGGCGCCAGGTAACGACCGCATCCAGAA
>NW_015651937.1:0-571 GCF_001515625.1 Sinocyclocheilus rhinocerous
GACTCGGCCTATCAAGCAGCCCATATGTACTAACATAACTTCATAACCACGCCCCAGCAACCATATAACAACACTTGCAAGCTGTATCTCAGCACCAGAGCACTATAGAAACACTGGGTCAGGCTTTTTAGTGTCAGACTGGCAAATAGTCTTTAAATATCACCCCATAAACTGTATAACCACACCCTAGCAACCATTTAGAGCACCCTAGCAACCGTATAGCAGTATAAAGAAGCCATATCTTAGCTCCATAACCCTGTACAGAAATTAGTTCTAGAAACTAACCAGCAGGCTCGTTCCAAGAGAACCAATTTCTCCCTCGGGCTGTTTTCCTGGTTGCATCTGCACCGGCAGCAGGAACTCTGAAGCGGCCAATAGCAGGGTTGCCAACTCTCACGCATTTAGCGTGAGACACACGCTTTCAGGCTCTGTCTCACGGTCTCACGCTGCCCAAATAAATCTCAAAATAAATAAATTTTGATGTTATGCTCCATTCGGTCTGTGCAGCGCCCGCACCTCATTAAAGTTGAACACAAATTGAAGAATTGCTGCAACTGCTTGATTGGACCAG
>NW_015651938.1:0-781 GCF_001515625.1 Sinocyclocheilus rhinocerous
CTCGGAGTTTGTGTGAGTGTGTGAGTGTGTGGTTCGTTCTGGAGTCCGTGTCTGTAGTTTGAAGTGTTTCTAATGTGATCAGATCGTGTCACCGTCACTGAGATGTGTAGCGCGCTGAATCACTCCATCAGCGCTGAGCGCGTGTAGCTATCGTTTCTCGGCCTTTTGGGTAAAATCAAGTGTAGTATCTGTTCTCATCAGTATGATATCTGATATGGTCTCTGTTCAGAGACTATATATTAAATTGGTTTTTGTAGTTAAAAGCTGGGATAGAGGCTTGCTACGTCGACTCCACACATTGGTTGGGTATTGCAGTGTTTCCAGGAACGGTGCATACCTTTTTGGGGAATAATGAATGCAAAAAAATATATATTTTTGTTGGAGTCTATTATTGTGATTCAGTTCTTTGAAGTTGTGACGATTATAGCGAAGTCATAAATTAAAAAGGCAATGTATGTGTGTTGGTTGATAGGGATGGGCGATACAGTTTAAAATAGCTGGGTTAAGATATATAAAAAAAAATGTATGACTGCAGAAATATGTTAATTCAGTATACACATTATCCCACCGGTTACAATTGTGACTGACCATAAAATAAAATTTTTCACACACTTTAAAAAAAAAAAAAAAATTATTATTTCAAAGGGTTACTAATGACTCATCATTTGGATATTCTCATGTCTGGGAAAAATGTCTTGTCATGTCTTTAGTAAAAAGTGCTCGAAATTTGTATTTCGTTAGAGCAGTACATCTATTAAGATCTTATGTCGGTTTTAAAGTG
>NW_015651939.1:0-910 GCF_001515625.1 Sinocyclocheilus rhinocerous
ATAATGTTCTTTTTAGCAACATCATATGACCCCTTTAATATATACTGCTTACTTTATGACTTAAAGAGCAGGTCATGTGTTTTTTTTAAAGTGTCCTAATATTGTGTTGGAGTCCCCTACAACAGGTTTAAATGCATCTAAGGTCAGAAAACTCTGTAATTTTCCCAGAATATACATTTATACATAGAGTCATTTGTCCATGATTTCGAAACGGTTCGTTCGATTCAGTTCTGAGCAAAATGTCTGTAAACCCCTCCCTTCCATAAGACTACTCTGCTCTGATTGGTCAGCTGGCCAAGCCTGTTGTGATTGGCACAAAGAGAAGCACTTGAGCAAGTTAGCGAGCGCTACCATCTGTGTGATGTCGCGTGTTGTAGCGACCCCAATAACGTCATATTTAGGCACTGGAATGCACATTTACCAGGGGAACCCCAACTGAAAGTATGTATTTTACACCCCAGAACGCGATTTTTAAAGGGGGACCACCCTCGAAACACGATTGGGCTAGTTTTGAGTAGCAATTGGGCAGGTTTTGTTGTGACAACCTGGCAACCCTAGCATGCACCTTTACATAAAACAATAATATAGTGCTCCAATCTAACTATAATGAAGTTTTAATAATCAATCTAAAAGCTTGTTCACACCATCGCCAATAAATATAGTGTAAAGTTAATAATCGCTCTCAAGGCCTGTTCACACCAGCAATAACTATAATAATAACTGTAAAATAGTTTAGATAAAATAGTTTTAAAAATCTAATTTAAGGAAGTTCACACCGCAACGATAACGATTACAACACAGAGGAACAATATTTTTGGAATCACTTTCAAAGTGTTTTTTCCCAGTTTATATGACAGACACCATCTTAACCTTTAAAGGAACACTCCACTATTTTTGAAAATAGGCTCAT
>NW_015651940.1:0-884 GCF_001515625.1 Sinocyclocheilus rhinocerous
GCACAGCTTTTGGCACTCCCAACTCACCCAGCAGCTTCAAGACATTAGTCCTCTTTGCTTCCTTGACGCAGTTCACATCCAGAAGAGGAGCTGGCTTGAACTGAAACCACTTCTTACCTCGCTTCAGCACAGAGTGCTGGCAAAATTCACCAGCAAACACAGGCTTAAACCCCAGCTTATCTCCAGAGATTTGCAGCACTCTTGCTTCACTTATTTTGAATGATCTCTGAGTTGTCGTGAACCTGGCTGCTGCTTCTTTGAAGTCATTATACTCTTCCGGCAACAGAATAGTAGTATGCTTCCAGATACCTTGCTCAATCTTGCTCAATCCTTCCAAACACTCTGTCAGCCGGAAGGAAACTGTGCCCTCGTATAGGAAAGAAGTAAGTGATGTTGAGCTGAGGGTACAGCTGAGAACGAAGGGCAAACAACATTGACAGAACATTAATTTTTTTATTCTGGCCGTAGCAAGAGTCGGAGAACAGGCGGAGGCTCTGACACTGGCGCAGATCAGCTCTAGCCACTGTGCTGAAGTAGTGTTGTAGAGCTGAGGCGACGATGTTACTATCCTTTGAGTTCTCATATTCCAGGTGTACAGATTTATCTCATGCCGACTCTGGGGTTCTCCTCTTCCACGGTGACGAACCACACCGAATACATAAAAGTATACCTGGCGTGAGTAATACGTTTGACCAATAGCAGACCTAGGAAGGACCAGGTTCTCCATTATGTCAAAGCAGACAGTGAATGTATCACCCACGTCATTTAGTGTGTCATAAAACTGACGGGCTCGGCGACGGTGAAGTGTGTAAAGAAGAATCTTATTCCGCTTCTCTTCTGCAGTCAGGTCAGGATCATTGATTGCAATGCGGAATTTGACACAC
>NW_015651941.1:0-891 GCF_001515625.1 Sinocyclocheilus rhinocerous
TCAATAGTTCCTGTTTTCTCCTCATTTATTATGCTGATGTATTCAATGAAAGGAGCTTTAAGTGGCAATTTACAGGAGATCTAGTGTCAATACTGAGGGTATTTGTTGGTACAAATCTGTAGATGCATTTCTGTGTTTATGTTTTCAAGTATTTTTCTTACCATTATTTGAAAAAAAAATTACATTATTTATATTGTGCTGTGAAAACGATCTGCAGTAAGTTATTCATCTTTTTTATTATGATTTTGACAGTTCAGCTCCTCACATGCTGCAATTCACCTTCAATGAAGCTCCTCCCACGATATACTTTTGATTTTGGCAGATCAGCTCCTCCCACTGCAATCGCATCATCAGTGAAGCTCCTCCCACATTAATCACATCATCAGTGAAGCTCCTCCCACATTAATCACATCATCAGTAGTGAAGCTCCCACTGCACTTCACCAATAAATGCTGTAATATCTCCATCAGTTTACATTTACAAGTGAAGACGAGCATCAGATCATCAAGAAGAGCTGAAATCTGCAAAGACTGAGTTTATTAAAGAGGACAGAGAGAAGATGAGCGATCCAGAGCCCTGCAGAATCAAACACACTGAAGATACTGAAGAACTAACAGGTTGGTGTTTATTCTTCAATCTTCACTAATATGGTTATATATGGTTATAACGCTTCAAGCAGATTTAGATTTGCTGTAATAGGAAAAAAAAATTAGAGCTCTGCAATAATATATCGCTGCCATTTCTATTGCATGAGAAACTTCAAACGAACGGCAAACCAAAAGTGTAACCAAACAGCTCTACTCGTTTGAGTTGCTTGTCAGCTCGGACCAATAACTAAGCGCAGCTCAAACACGTGCAAACTGATCAGAGCTCAGAACAGAACCAGTGTTG
>NW_015651942.1:0-1343 GCF_001515625.1 Sinocyclocheilus rhinocerous
ATAAAATAAAATAAAATAAAATAAAATAAAATAAAATAAAAATCACACTGCATGTTGGTTACAAAAGCTGCAAACCTCACAAAAAAAAAAAGAAAAGAAAAGAAAGAAAATGGCTCATTCTTGTCTGCAGGATGGGTTAGTAAGCATCACTAATGACTAACTCATCAACTGAATAAACATCCACCAAAAAAGACAAGAAAACATCTAAACATTTATCACACGTTCACAATATCTCACACATCTTGAAGGGTCACGGCACCATTTCCGCAGGCTCATCTAAAACATGCGTATTATTATTATTCACACGCATTTATTAGGGTTCTGCCTGAATTCAGCCGCTCTTTATTCTCCCTCTATTAAAATGATTCAGATCAAAGCGACAGAGAAACACAGGAAGAGCAATAAAAGAGCAGGAAGGAGTGGATGAAACAACAGCGTCTAATCGATGTGCTCAGTATCAGTGCGTAACCTTTATAATTGCTGCATTAAAAATTGAGGCCAAAGTGCTGCGAGCGACGCTGCAGGCGAGCCACATGAATTTTTAACATGAGATGAACAGAAGCTGACTTCAGAGGCGGAGAGATTAGCCTTCAGCTAAATCTCTCAGGTGAAAAATAACACTGAGATTACCATGAAACAGATAACTTATATCACTTGATTCTTTATAAAACAATTCCTTCAAAACCATTCAGTAACTATATATATTATACAAACACACACACACATATATATATGGGTCAAAGACGTTAAGATGTCCACATCAAAGGAAATTTACAAAAGTGATTATATGTCCATAGAAAGCACATTAAATGTAAGTAAAGTGTCTACTTTTAAGGTTCCAAATAAGTTTTTGGAGAATAAAATGTTAAAATTTGGTTGAAATAATGTTACATTGTCATTCAGTGTAACACAATATTTATGTAAAAATTCAAACAACATGCTTAATTTCTGACGTGTACATATTAAAATATATAAAAGAATAAGGGAGCATATTAAATTTGATTGTGTTTTAAATGAGTAAAAATTCTTACTGACAGATGGGCAAAATCTAGGATAGTGGCAAATTTTAATAATGTAAAATTACAACTAATTAGTATTTGGGGTGAAAGTAATTAGTCTTTTAATATGTCATAAATTGATTTTTGTTGTAAATATGCCTGACAAGATTGTTACACTGAATGACATTTTAGTGGGTGTCTTCTGTAAATCAGGGGAAAATGTATGATATTTATGTTTTGCTCGGAAAAACTAAAACAAAATTGCAATTATATTAAACCGAAAACTTTTTAATTTTGGGGGGAAAAACAATAACAATTTAAAGCAGTATTACACTTATTGTTTAT
>NW_015651943.1:0-6519 GCF_001515625.1 Sinocyclocheilus rhinocerous
CCATGAGGGGGCCCAAACATTTAACACACTTACCTTGCGGGTCAATGCTCGCGATAAAGTGAAAGCACGGTGGCTGGCAGCAGCGAAATTCCACTTTTCCACTTCACTGCAAGGAGAAATGAAGTTCCAATGAATGTGGTCAAGAGTGCAAAGAGAAACTTGAAGAAATACGGGTCAGATAAATCGCTTCTGAAGTGCTGAGGAGCGGATGGCGTGCTCGCTAGTATAGTAATGGATGACATGGTGACGTCAAGGTGGTGCCCGCCCCATCAGCCATTGAACTTGCGTGATTTTATACGGGTTTCAGACAATCGGCATGCCCAAAGGGTGTTCTCATTGTGTCATAGCTACACAGCGTTGAGTGAACCTATGACAACCCTGAATCCATACACGAGCTGCAGAAGTAAGATTTGACTGATCACGGGTCGAGTGTAAGGAGGGATGACTAACACTGGGGAAGGATTTGCTGCTAAACAGATCCTGAGCATATTGACAAATATCTTATCTTGTAAGATGTGCTCCCTTTACACAGAGTGTGCGTGATCACGAAATCGAAAGTGAAAGTGAACAGCAAGCACTCATTTCAAAAGCAATTTCAATACCCGCATGTTAATAGCGTCTCCCTGATGTGACTGAGATTGAACGTGAGTGATATTTAATGTGATCATTAAGTGTTTTTTTTTAATGCCATTTATGTTGTGATGTGGAAGTAAAAGTAAACCAAACTTATTTTTCGTTTAATAAAATAATATTATAGGGGAGATCGAAGGCACGTGAGGGTGCATGTGAGGTGACAGCTGCGTTAATTTCTAAGGCGGTACAGCGCATCATGGAGTGAGTGATATTTATTTCATTCTTTTTGGTGAATGTCTATGTACACTCAGAGAAAATGGTTTACTAGTTGTGTACTGTCTTGATGTCGATGTTAATTCGGGTTCATTAATAATCTGTTCTAGGAGATGAAGATAATAATAGTAATATTAATAGTAATGTGCAGAGTGTGAAATGTATTTACCTGGATTTACCTGATCAACATTTTTAAGTGGCTTATGAGAATGTATCTTTAATAATAATTTTATGCTTTGTTCTTCCAGTTGCTAACTGTCTCACAGTGGCAACTGTCAGTGTGAAAACCTTGTCCCAAGGTGTTTCTGATAAAATCTGATAGGGCCACCATTCAAGTGGGACTTAAATATGCCATGGAGGGATATATAATTTATATAATTTAAATTAAATATGGTGGGTAACAAGATTAATTTAGAAGCGAGGGTTTACAGATAACAAATCAAGCTAGAGAAGCCTCATGTTACGGTCGTCACGATCGCAAATGACAACATCCCGGATCAACACTTTTCATGTACCGCAGGGTAGGATTAAATTAATTTACATTTAACCAGTTTAATATGGAAAAGCACTGAAATGTAGACCTTCGTTTATGTGTTTTTGACCTACACTGTACATGACGTGAGAAAAGTTAGCTATTTAGGTTTGTACGTTAGCATGGACTCATTAACTTTAACGTTAGCTAGTTTTAAACAGAGACACCTTGCTGAAGCACAAGATGACATTATCGCTCTGCTTGAGCAGATGAAAATTGTAACTTAATGAGAGAATGACAACCAGGAAATGTTTTCGTCTTCATTGGGATTGGGGTTGAATGCTTAGGGACATTTTACTCTGTCATGTTTGGGTTTAGGAAATGTAATAAAATAAATTCCATTACCTATCCTCTCAGGATAGCTGGAGTCAGTGTTACAAGTAGCCCAGGCACATCGTTTTGCCATTTCCACAAGAAGTGGACAACCCCTCAACTGTTACATGCCTTCTATGCGCGAAAACAGTTAGAAGGCGAAGACCTCAGAGAGTATTCACATGCCTTGTTGACAATGTTAAAACGCAGCACTCCAACAGTCGTCTAATGCAGTGCCCAATGTGCAGGTAGCACTAAGGGATCAGTTTGTTGAAGGGGTAAGGGATTCCTTACTCCATCGGGAACTGCGCAAAATAGTGCGGGATCGGCCTCATGTGACACTATTTGAGGTCAGAGAAGAAGTTCTGTTGTGGTGTGTGGAAGAGCATCCCCGTGGGGCGAGCACTGCTAGAAGTCGTTACCTGCTGGGCATTGGTGTTGAGGAGGGTGAAGGGCCAAGAATGTGTGTGCATATTCTTTGGTTGACCTGAATGCTATCTTGCAAGAGGTAGTGAAGGTAGTAGCACAACAAGATAAAACAATCAGAGAGCTAACTAACGCGGTCCATAACCTCACAGCTCAGAGAGTCAGCCCAAGTTTGGGAAAGCCCCAAAGGGCTTAGGTTAGGCCCAGATATACTTGGGACGTCTGTGGCTGTGGGTCACATAACCCGCCATTACACGGCACAGCTCAATCAGGATGGCCAGGTGTCGGCCCCTGCAGAAACAATTACGCCGGGAAACAGGGTCTCTCCATTGCATAGAGCTGAGCAATGAGATGGGGTGTTCATGGCTCAAGCAGCAGCCCTCTGACTAAGGAGCGGTTCTTGGAACGCGTAGTGGGCCGGTGCCCTGAGGTTGAAATCAAAATAGGGGGAAAAAGTATCAAGTGTCTTTTAGACATGGGCACCAATGTGAGCACATTGACAGAAAGCTTTTTTAGAGAACACTTACATGTGGAGATAGGGATATGCGTAGCACCTCAAAGTGGTTGCGGATTACAGCGGCCAATAAACTGCACCTCCCATATTTGGGATATGTCGAGTTGGATATTCAGGTGATGGGAGAAACAATTCCCGGCTGCGGATTCTTGATAGTCCGAGATGGAGAAGCTGATCATTCACCTCCAGGCATTCTCGGCATGAACATTGCTCAGCGCTGCAAACAGCTGATACTTAGCGAGATACTTTCAGTAAGGTGCATGGAGCAGCCCTGACTGGAGCAAACTCTACAGTTTGAATAGCTGGAAGAATTAGAACGTGTGTGCCTGCGGCCTCAGTTACCACAGTTCAGACTCGAGTAAGTAAGAAGCTACCCATGACTAAGGGTGTGATTATGCTTGAACCTGGGGCAAGGCCACTGCCAGGGGGTTTGGTTCTTGGGCCCATGGTGGTGTCAGTTGATAAACGGGTGTTTCTTGTACGGGTAGCAGATGTGTTCGCAGTGTGTGACGAGGATCTCGGTTAAACTGATCGGGTGAAACCCGAGATTTCCATGATCGATGATGTGCCTGTCGCTCAAGCGTACAGACGAATACCTCCCAACCAGTTTGAGGAGGTGAGGGAGCATATTTCTGGACTTCTGAAAAAAAGGGGTTATTAAGGAGAGTGCAAGCCCATATGCGTCCCCGGTGGTTTTAGTCAGGAAGACTGTTGGGAGTCTGCGGCTGTGCATAGACTACCGGAAACTGAACTCGAAGACTCTGCAAGATGTGTTTCCCCTGCCGAGGATAGACGAGAGCCTAGATGCACTGTGGAATGCCCAGGTGTTTTCAACCATAGACCTGGCGAGCAGCTATCACCAAGTAGCGGTGCAAAAGAGAGATCAGCATAAGACCGCCTTTGTCGCACCATTCGGACTGTATGAATAGGTACGGATGCCGTTCGGGCTCTGTAATGCACCGGCAACATTTCAGAGACTCATGCAAGCCGTAATGGGTGATTTGGTGTTCCAGATTGTTCTTGTCTTCTTGGATGATCTTCTGGTCTATTCGAGTACTTTTCAGACTCACCTGTCCAGACTTGAAATAGTGTTCCACCAGCTGAGGGAGTCAGGGTTGAAGATTAAAGTGGAAAATGCCACTTCTCCCAAGCAGAGGCGAGGATTCTGGGGCATCAAGTTTCGGCCCGAGGGGTAGGCCCTGATCCTGACAAGGTCAGTGCAGTAGTGCAGTGAACAGTGCCTAGCACAGTGAAGGAACTGTGATCCTTTTGGGAATTTTGCAGCTATTACCACCGATTTATCTCAGGTCTCTCCAAAGTGGCAGGACCTTTGCACGATGTCGTGAATTTGTGCAGCAAAAAGGGTAGTGGGTCCCAGTGTGAAAAGTTGTTCCAGGGCTCTTGGACATCTGAGTGCCAGCAGGCATTTGAGTGTCTTAAGAAGGAGCTGACCTGCGCTCCAGTGCTGGGATATGCTGACTTCTCTCTTCCGTTCATGTTAGAGACATATGCCAGTAATTTGGGCCTGAGTGTGGTCCTGTACCAGCATCAGGATGGGAGGAAGAAGGTAATTGCCTATGCAAGTAGGAGGCTGAAAGGTGCCGAACGTAATGACTGCAACTACAGCAGTATGAAACTGGAACTCCTGTCTTTAAAGTGGGCTGTAGTGGAGAAGTTCAGGGGTTATCTGCTGGGGTCTCGGTTTACGGTCCTCACCGACAGCAACCCGCTCTGTCACCTTAACACTGCTAAGTTGGTAGCAGTGGAGCAGCGGTGGGCGGCACAACTTGCTGTGTTTAATTTCGTGATCTGCTACCAGCTGGGTCGGTGTAATACAGCGGCTAACGCTCTCTCCCGGAGGTCGGGGCTGGATGAGGTGGACGAAGTGACCAAAGATGCAGAGTATGATGGCTGTGTGGCCATTTGAAATGAGCTGCATGTGGGAACAGCCATAGAGCCAGATCTTGCAGTGTTTGGACCAGCACTAGGGGAGCTTACAGAGGGGGAAGTTAGCCCAGACCCTGCCCTTGGAAATACTCCGTTGTTACCTGGTAGTGATGCGCGAATCGCGGTTATATCCACGGGTGCTTCGGATAATCCGCGGGTTGGGTGGGTCGGGTAATAAAAAAATACATTCTGATTAATTGCGGGTGGGTCGCGGGTGGATGGGATATATTTACTACATTCTCTAAAATATGAATGTTTTTTTAATTCATTTTCATTTTTCAGTAAATTTTTTTTGTGTGTGTTTGTGTGTGTCCCCTGTTCAGGATGTTGCAGTGACAAAAACAGTGACATTCCAGTTAAAGCTTTAAGGGAGTAATGTTAAAGCCTGAGTTTATGCTATTAAGAAAGTGTAGGCTCTTTTGTGCTGTAGCCTATGAAAGTCATGAGTTATGAACAACAAGGATAAAAGATTTTTAGTCATTTAAAACACATCCTCAGTTAACTAATTTAAATTGTAGCTTGGATGCAGCATCTGTCAAAAATAGACTAGGCGCCTATCTTTAGCAAAACAGCGCAGAGAGCCGCTTCTGAAACATGCCGTGGCTGGTATAAACACAAGCATTGACTAGAGTGGCTACGATCAGCTCCGGTGGTCGTGTCTGAGGCCATAATGCACCGCAGACGTGTGCAGTGATGCACAGATCAGCTCTAACGTCACTGAATCTGCTGTTAAAAATGAACCATCTATTAATCATATCATCATGCAAAACTAAGAATTAGAATCATTGTAATGTGACGATTGGGTGCGGGTCGGGGCGGATATCTAAATTAGGGGAAAATATAGGTGCGTGCGGATGGCGGGTGGATAATTTATTGATTCAGGCATCCTGGACCCCTTTTCTGGCTTCACAGGGAGTGATTTCAAGATGCGCATGCTAGAGCGAGAAAGTATGTGGAGAAAAGAAGCAGCAGAACGGAATGCCAAGCATGAGAGTGAGGTGTATCGCCTGGGAATCGGTGTTGGACAGCAAGTGTACTTGAGGCACCGTACAGCAGGGAGAAATAAGATTCAGGATGCATGGGCACCACAGGTCTACGTAGTGAAAGAACTACATATGTGGTGGAACCAGACAGAGGTGGTGTGCAAAGACGAGTCCATAGGTCGCATCTGCAACCTTGTCCACTACCAACCCCAGTGCCAGCCCCTTGTAGCAAAGTACGCCCTGCAAAAGTTGTCGGCCCACTGGATGAAAGGATGTCAGTGTCTTTGGATGTCGAGTGTATAGTTGTGGAGGAGACTTGGTGTACTGTGAAAAAAAGCAGTCAGTACCTTCAGTGGATGAAATTATGGAACGATGCAGTTCACAGGTAAATGATTTGATTGCACTTGAGGTTGAAGAACGAGAGAGTGCTGATGAAACACTAACTGCATTGGAGAGATGTAGGTAAAGGAGGCGGTACCTATAGACTTGATTCCAGATGCTGTTGGGAAGTGTCCAGTTCCTGCCGAGAGGAGTAGCTTGGCTGCCCCAGTTGAGCCAAGAGTACCTGCCCCAGAGCCATGTCGGTCTCAAAGGCAGACGGCGGGTAAACACAGTAACCCATACAGCCTGCGCAAGACCGCTTGTAATGCTGTGTCCTTCAGCCCAGTGATTTTGTCTCAAGTTTTGGCAGGCATGGTGATGTATACGTCTGAAAAACGAAAAAGTACTGTGGGTGGGTAAAAGGGAAGTCCACGCGAATGTTGACTTATGGCAGGGGAGAGTGTAAACAGGAAAAAAATTAAACAAGTAGTAATAATAATAACAACAGCCTGTGGTCGTGCTTGTCCACCTCCAGAGGGCACACTCATGTATCTGCGTAGCGCAGTGCGAGAGCTGAAAAAAGGAACCCTTGATTTGGTGTTAGCCTGGTTGGAGCAGTCCACGATCACACGGATTTC
>NW_015651944.1:0-135 GCF_001515625.1 Sinocyclocheilus rhinocerous
CCAGCATCTCCACTTCTAAGCTTCTCACAGAAAATGGAGGAACTGATTTATGCGGGGACCAAACTTTCCCACTCTTTTGTTGCAAGCCCCCAGATATCAACTAAAAAACGGCGGGCCCCACAACCACCAAAGCCT
>NW_015651944.1:414-520 GCF_001515625.1 Sinocyclocheilus rhinocerous
CCGTACGGCTGACTCATCTAATCTGCGGCCTGTTATGCATCAAACTAATATTGCTGTTAAAACAAAATGCAATGCCATTAAGTTAGCATTTTTAAACATTCGCTCA
>NW_015651945.1:0-776 GCF_001515625.1 Sinocyclocheilus rhinocerous
GGATGACGTCAAAAACGTGCCGTCTCCAGTTCTTGGGTACAACGGAACGAGGACAACCCAATTAAACATCACAAAGAAGTGAAACGCCAGCCTTGTTAAACATGACGTCAGCCAATTTAAGGCTCGTGACTGCTGTCTTCAAGGACTGGACTTCCGGATCGGAAAACTGGTCCGCGGCCATACCGGAGTAATTCACCCCCAAGTGTACCGCATTGGTGCTCGCCCGTGACAGGCAATCTGCTACCACATTGGACTTCCCTGCAACGTGTTGAATATCCGTAGTAAATTCTGAAATGTAAGCCAGGTGCCGTTGATGGCGGGCAGACCATGGCTCTGAAACCTTTGACATAGCAAAAGTCAATGGCTTGTGATCGACAAAAGCAGTGAAGTGCCGGCCTTCGAGTGAAAAACGAAAATGTCGAATGGCGAGGTAGAGGCCAAGCAACCCGATCGAACGTACTGTATTTTTGTTCATTAGGACGAAGTTGGCGGCTAAAGAATGCAAGTGGCTGCCAATGCCCATGCACCAACTGTTCCAGGACAGCCCCAACCGCGAAATCAGATGCATCTGCAGTAATAGCGATTGGACTGTCCGGAAGTGGATGCGCCAACATGGCAGCCTCTGCTAGAGCCTGTTTAGTGCTGTCAAAAGCTCCAATCATTGCATCGGACCACTTAAGTATGTGATGAGGGGTACCACTTTTAAGGGCTCTATAGAGGGGACACATAAACTCAGCTGCTTTGGGAATAAATCTGTGATAGAAATTAACCATTCC
>NW_015651946.1:0-1718 GCF_001515625.1 Sinocyclocheilus rhinocerous
ATAATGTAAAGCATTTTTATTGTCAACTGAAACTATAGTAAATGTGTATTTTTATCAAGTATGTTATATATAATCACATTTTATTTATTTAAATGAAGAGAATGATGTGTTTTATAAATTCAATAAGCTTAAATAAATGTTGGATACTTTTTTTAATTGCATGATGAATGATTTGCTTTAGTAGCACGGTAAGAAAACATACCGTCATATATAATTATTTATTTATATATTCTTTAAAATAGAGATAAGTAATTATTTATTTCCATATTCTTTAAAATAGAGATAAGACTCTCTTTAGCTTGTAATGTTTATGTGTGTGCTTATTTATATGATTTATCAGAACACAAATTTGTATAATGACATGAGTATTACACTGATATAACAAGGTAAATGTGTTTATGAGGATATTTCTTAAGTCCTCATAATTCGGATCGCTTAAAAACAATATTTAATTAAAAATGTATGCAGAATTTTTTTGTGTGATGGTAGGTGTACATTTTGTACAGTAAAAAGTCATTATGTCTATGGAGTGTCATAATGGAGTGTAGTAATACTCCAAATTATTGTCCCCATGAGCATAACAGCTTTTTAAATTATAAATTACACTAAATGTGTTTCTGAAAATAAAAAAAAATTTAGAAAGTTTACTGTAATGGTAGATTTAAGGGATGATAGTGTATAAAATTTATGAATATAATGTAAATATAAATATGATGTAGAAACTTTAATTTCTGTTAATGTAAATATAAATATGAGGTAGAAACTTAAATTTTCTGTGAAACTGCGTTGCGACAATTTGGTTTGTGAAAAAGTTATACAAATAAACATGAATTAAATTTAATTGAATTATGTCAATGTAAAGTCTCCATAAACATGTCCGGGGTCCCAATAGTCCTTATCGTTTGACCTGTTAAAATGTTTTTCCCGATCCTGGTAAAATGTACAACGTTTTTATATTTTTAGTGATGACTAAAACTAGTGTAAATGTTTTCCTTTGTTTTATATCATGTGCGAACACATAATTTATTTATTTATTTACATTTAAAAAAAGAGAATAAGACTCGGGACGATTGAATGCGCACGCGTGCGTGAGAGAGAAAGAGAGAGAGCAAGAGAGCAAAAATGCCCTGATACCTTAGGACTGCGTATTTTACAACCGTGTCTAAATTAAGAATATTTATGTCGTCACGGTTAAATCCGAAACATTTCATTCACGGAACGGTCATTCCTGCACTAGGAGGAAATCTTTCTCCTGGAAAAATGTAAGGGTAGTTTTATTTATTTATTTATTGTTTTATCCCCAATTTCATTATTAGTCATGTTACATATTTTATTTAAATTATTTTATACAACCATCAGATTATATGTGTGGTCACACATATTATGATATGTTCTCATGATCTGTTAAAATTGTCTACTTATTCTTTTATTTACCTTAAATCCAATATCTTTCTCACATCTCCCATACAGAGAGAGAGAGAGAGAGCAAAAATGCCCTGCCTCGGAATGCAACCGGACACGCAGATGGGGAAACCCCCCGGATGTGGGAACGGACCATTAAAATCTTCAAAAACATTCTTCAGGACTTCATTTATCGCCTGTCACCGCTCGGACACAGACATACATCTGTACAAACATCATATGTCATCCCCGGAGGTCATAGCTTGACGTCAGAATTTCACATATGCCGGTTTTCACATCTGGATAGGTCACGGGGT
>NW_015651947.1:0-1242 GCF_001515625.1 Sinocyclocheilus rhinocerous
TTAACTCTCATGGTGTTGTTTACCGGATTTCAAATTTACTGTGTGGATTCTAACCAAACTCCAGCGTCTCTGTTACAATAATAAAGATGGAATCAAATGAAATCAGCATTTGCAGTCACTAAATTACAGCCAGATATTTAAAAGTTTGTAGAGAGGCAAGACACAAGACTCAAGAATGATTCAAGAATGCATATTTATATACAGTATATACCCATTTTTGCAATAACACATAATACAACATCATAAAAAAAGACCCCCTTTTCCATCAGTTGCTGCATGGACAGAAAGGCTGTAGGTTTCAACTCCTGAGAGATTAAAAAAAAGAGAGAGGGAGGGAGAATTAAATAAAAAATATTTGCTTTAACATGTTTAACTCCGTAATATATATTTCTGATTTAACACTTATGCACTGTTGGGGTTGTAGAGAGAGAGAACCAAACAGAACAATCATGTTACTGACATCTAACTCCAAACTCCAAATTTCAGTATATAAGAGCAAAACCCACAAACTGAATGTCAATCCGGTAACACTTTCTATGAAGCCTGTATTTATCATACATTATAAGGGTTTTCTTAAGGCATTATAATTAATGCATAAAGCATTATAAAAAAGCTTAATATGTTGTATCATCTCATAAATAATCATAACATTTATAATACATTATAATACTTACGCATTTGTGGTTATAACTTTTAAGAGTATGATTACGTATAACACACAATGAATACCATAATAAATCCACTTAATTTATAATGGATTATCTTGACATTGTTTATTTAAGATCTGGACCGTATCTACTCCATCTTGTGAGTGGTTAGGAGTGGTTGAGTGTTGTTTTTTTTACGTGTTTCCTGTGAAGTTAATATTAATTTTGCTGTGAGCTAGTTTAAGACCAGTTGTAATACTTTCAAATGAAAAAATGCAACGTGTGTTTTTTTGATTAGATTACATTTTATTTTGATGGTCCCCTTTAGTCTATTGACTATAAGCAACTTTGCAACTACATGTCAACTAACTCTCATTAGAGTATTAGTAGGCTTAGTTAAGGTTAGGGTTGGTAGAATAAGTTGATGTACTTGCAAAGTTGCTTATAGTGAGTAGAATATCTGTTGGGGAACCATCAAAAAAAGTGTTAGCAGATATTTAGCATACAGTCTACTAATACTCTAATGACTGCTAGTTGACATGTAGCGCAGAGTTACTTATCAACAGTTTGTCTAAAGGCTACCATCAAAATAATC
>NW_015651948.1:0-507 GCF_001515625.1 Sinocyclocheilus rhinocerous
TTATATAGCATGTATTAATGTCAGTTAGTATTCAAAACTTAAACACTAAAAAAATTGGTAACACTTTATAATAACTGCATACTATGAATCATTAGTTAAGCATTAGTAAATAGTCAATTCATCCTTTTATAAAGCATTTTTCAAAAATGAATAGGCATTAGTAAGCAGTTTATAAATACAGCTATAAATGTTTTGTTCTTGAGCATATCTATAATGTTTAATAATTGTATTTTCATACTTTATTAATGATCAATTTATCATTTCTAAATTATTACGTTATTTACAAACCAGTTATTTAGGAGTTCATAAGATCATTTAGAAAGTGTAAGTAAGTGATTAATAAACTATTTAAATGTACATTTATAAATCTTATTATTTAAACACATGATAATAGTTGCTCAGTGTGTTAATAAATGCTTTAACAACATATTCCTGCTGTAATTCATGATTAAGTCAGGTAGCTATAAAACATTTAGTAGTTGCCAGCCATCTATTTTTGTGAGCTCA
>NW_015651949.1:0-532 GCF_001515625.1 Sinocyclocheilus rhinocerous
AAACATTATTGAGATATGATGCACCCTTATAATATTTCAACTTTTCTTTACTGGATATCGTATATAATACATTTTCGGAAGAAAATATTTGCTCCAAGTGGACAATTCTGTGAAGACATAGGTTTTTTTTTTTTTAAGGTATGCATAGGTGAAATATTATCTCAGTTCCAAATGTTGGAATGTAAGGACTGTTTGTCTAATTTTTCTAGGATTTTTCCTTTTATGATTTATTGTTATTTCTACACATTGCCTAATTTGTCCATAACAGAGTTAACAAACAATACCATAAAGACATCTGTCTTTTTTTCTTTTTTTTTAATTAAAAGTAAAAAAAAAAGGAAGTAACTTGTGTTTGGCAAGCATTGAATTTTTAAAATTAGTAAAAAAAGGAAGTAACTTGTGTTTGGCAAGCACTGAATTATTAAAATTGAATATGTTTTCAATAAGATACTGGAAATAATTTCTGTAATTTCTGTGTTTTTTTTTCTTCTTAACTTTATGAAATGCCAAATGTATCTCCAATTATAGAATC
>NW_015651950.1:0-1531 GCF_001515625.1 Sinocyclocheilus rhinocerous
CACAGTCTTACAGTGGTTCCGTTCTTATCTGACCAGCAGATGTTTTAGTGTTTGCATTGGTCATCAGACCTCCCCTTGTATACCTTTTAATTGTGGAGTTCCACAGGGATCAGTCCTTGGGCCGATATTGTTCACCCTGTACATGTTACCTCTGGCTTCCATTTTTTAACAAATATAAAGTATCCTTTCATCTATATGCTGATTATTTTTTTTAATTTAAATGAAAATAAAACCAAAATAATTTTTGGCCATAAGGAAAATTGTGTGTTAAATGTTGACTGTGGCTCTTTGGCTCCATATGTAACTCAATATGCTAGAAATCTGGACGTTCTGTTTGATCATAACTTAAAATTTGACTAACACATCAATGCTGCTGTAAAATCATGCTTTTTTCATCTCCGTCAACTTTCTAAAATGAAACCTTTCTTATCACCAAGTAACTTCCAAACGGTGGTCCATGCTTTTATAACAACTCATTTAGACTATTGATATTCACTTTATTACGGTGTTTCTCAGTCTTCCTTCTCTCGTCTACAGCTAGTGCAAAACACAGCTGCTAGACTACTCTCTGCACCTGCAGGTATGAGCCAGTAACTCCTATTTTATCTGCATTGCACTGGTGACCTATCAGATATAGAATTGACTTTAAAATTCTGTTATTTGTTTATAAAGCCCTCAATAATTTGTCCCTTCAGTACCTGACTGACCTGCTCCATCCGTACACCTCTTCTAGAACACTGGGATCCAGTGATCTCTGTCTACTCATTGTGCCTTGATCTAGACTTAAATGAGGTGATCGAGATTTTGCAACTGCAGGTCCGAAACTCTGGAACAGTCCAACTCTTCATATTAGATTAGCTCCCTCTATTTCTGCTTTTAAGTCTGCTCTAAAGACATATCTATTCTCTCTAGCTTTCAATACCCCTTGGTCATTGGTTTAATTGTGGTTTTGTTAGTGTTATGTTTTAAATTTGATAGTCTTGTTTTATTCATCTTATTTTTGAATTTGTATTATATTCTGTACAGCAGTTTGGTCAACTTTGGTTGTTTTTAAATGTGCTTTACAAATAAATATTGTATTGTATTGTATTAATATGCAAAACTGTTAGCCAATCATAGCAGTGACATTCACGTCATCGTCTTGAATGTGCCCCGCCTATAAAAACAGACGGTTCTACAGAGAGGGTCGAAACCCGTATACAAAATAGCCTATTATATCTAAACTATGATGTTTTTTTATGTACAAATCTTGCTAACATTATAGGTGCATCACAGAGAACATTATAAAATAATAAAAAAATGCAGTACATGACCCCTTTAAGGTTTCAATTATCTAAAACTCAACATGTGTGAAAGTCTTTCATTTAAATGATCCACAACATACAAACAACCCCAAAATGGTTGAAAAACAAGGAAATTAAAGTTTTGAAATGGCCTAACATAAGTCCACTCTTAAACCACATTGAAATGCTGTGGTAGGACCTTAAATGTAGAGTTCATGCTGGAATTAAAGCCTACAAATTTCACTGAG
>NW_015651951.1:0-194 GCF_001515625.1 Sinocyclocheilus rhinocerous
AGTGGGCTTATTTCTGGTCTCTTTAGGCATGGCTGACAGTGCTAATAGTTCAGTGTAGGTCTCCTGGAGAGTGGCTGGACAGACAGACAGACAGTTCATAATTAGACTCAAGAGCAGATTTGAGACAGACAGACGTTCAAAGTTAAATTCAGTAGTCGAAACAGGACAGACAGATAGATCAAAATCAGATTCAA
>NW_015651951.1:447-534 GCF_001515625.1 Sinocyclocheilus rhinocerous
GGCCTCTATAGCCGTGATAGCCGTGACAGTGAGTTCACGGAAGGCCTCCATAGCCGTGACAGGACAGGCAAAGAGCTCACAAACGGC
>NW_015651952.1:0-214 GCF_001515625.1 Sinocyclocheilus rhinocerous
TGAATGGAGGATGACTGACAGCCGCAGTGGAGAGAAGAGTTCACGGGAACTTGAATTGAATGACTTAAATATTCATCTGTGCCTCACACTGAACTATGGAACAGCTTCAGAACACTTGGACTTTGACTTTATGGTGCTTTATGATGTTTTGTGCTTTCGTGAGGCTTAACAATAACACAATAGTATAAGCACAATATCGGATTTGGATCGGTTC
>NW_015651952.1:396-557 GCF_001515625.1 Sinocyclocheilus rhinocerous
GAATCGCTGGCCGACTGATCAGCCGTACAACAGTGATTCTGACCAAATTCCCTATACATATCATAAATACAAAAAGTTTCCCTTACAACAACTTGTTGTTTTCCATTTTGATTTCTTCTTGATTCTGCTTGCATCAAAATTAATTTATTAATTTTACTTGT
>NW_015651953.1:0-1773 GCF_001515625.1 Sinocyclocheilus rhinocerous
GCAGCGCCTGAAAATAGGCTAACTTCTGTCAACATAACCAACTAAACAAACTTAGTGCCGGTCACGTTGGAAGTTAGCTAGCTGGGGACTATTTTCAGGCGCTGCGTAATGTCATTGCGCCTGCTGCACCCATGGTACGGCAGCAAAGTTCCTTGATTATTACGCCGGAATGAGAGTATAGTTCCTAGCCATATCGGCCTAGAAAATCGCAACTTTTCATTTTCTGTCGGTCTTAGTACACGATGTAACTACAGAAGAGTCAAGTTTTAAATAGGAAAAATATAGAAACTCTTTGGTCATTTTTGAGCGAGATGCTAATGGTCTAATCAGATTCAATAATCTATGCTAAGCTACAGCTAAAAGTGCCAGACCCGGAGATCGGCTGAATGGATTAGAAAACGGTAAAACTCAACTGTTTAACTCTAGGGGAGTTGGAAAATGAGCCTATTTTCAAAAATAGTGGAGTGTTCCTTTAAATTCAGTTACTATTTTTTTTAAATATAATAATCAATACTTAAATTAACAAAATGTATGCAAACATGTAAATTGTTTTTAAATTAACTTCTGAATTATACAATTTCTATTTGTTGTTGAAATATAATAATTTACAGAGTCATAACGTGTTTCATAGAATATTTATTTAAACGTGTTAAATAATTAAGACATCACTAACAGGTAAAGTAAATGTAATAAAATATAGTCTAATTAGAAAATTTCCTCATCGTCACAACCCTTAGTGGGGGCTGAGATGTCAATTCATATTTATTTTGCATTAAAACTAGTAATAAAGAGGAAGGGATGATCGCGCTGCCGTTTGACTGAGGCGTTAGTATACGGCGAGATGTCATGCCACATCAAAGAGTGCCAAAGCAGCATTTATTGTCTGAATTTCCTGAAAAAATTGGAACGATTTGTTTGGTACACATGCGTGCCAAAAATTCTCGGTTCGAATACGTGTACTGTTACACCCTTAGTGTTTGGTAACAGAATGCGGCTGTCAATCCTGTAAATAACTGAACTGTGTGTGAACATAACAGTATTGGGGAGAAAAATACAGGACTGACAACCGTATTCTGCTGCAGTGTGAACATAGCTACATTACACAGTTTGAGACAACGTGAGGTTAAGTAAATCGTTACAGATTTTTTTTGAGTGACCTATTCTTTTAAGTGTGACTGTGGGTTGGTTTGGTATTGCTTTTATGCTATCACAATCCACTAAATAGACAATCCGCTAGATAGTTCTGTCCTTGTCCCCAGCCTGCTTTGCTGCCATTTAGTTTAAAGCTGAAACATGGCATTTCTAGTTCTGTTCCTCTACAGAGGCTTGTGCTGAAATATCTGCCCTGACCACTACATCTTGCTGGTTTGTTTAGATTTTAAACCTTTTCCATCTGGCCAGTCCAAACATGGCAGGCTTCTGGTGCTTGAAGAGTAGTCTAGTGAGAGAAGCGCTCTGTGTGCTCTCCACTGTTCAAGGCCACAGAAGGAAATGGGAAAACTGACAGTGTCCTGCATCTTTCTAGGTGGCTTTAAATCACTGCACTCACACACCATTTACACACTGTAGACACATACACATTACAGCAGACTGTTGTTGTCCATGTGTACTGTCTTAGTTCAGTTTATTGGTTACTTGTTTATAATAAGCAATTTGTCTGGTAAAAGAAGAAAGTAACTTGTTTACAGCTTATAGACCGACTACAACAGCTGACCAACTTGGTGAAAATATAGACCCTTTTTCTGTTAGTAAACATTGTGACGTTTTTCTGTG
>NW_015651954.1:0-957 GCF_001515625.1 Sinocyclocheilus rhinocerous
ATATCTGAAAGAAAGTCCTCTTCAAAGACCTCATACTTCAGTTTTCCTGTTTACAAGTGAAACAAAGCGTTTTACAGTAGAGCTAACAGAGAGTGTGGCCTCATCTTTACTGCGGTTATCCAAACAGCCTGAGACCATAAAGCAGTCAGCAGAGTTTCTCTCAGAGTTTCATCCAAACAGCCTGAGACCATAAAGCAGTCAGCAGAGTTTCTGAGAGCACTCTGTTCATTTGTTAGGGCAACAGACAAGGAATCAGTCCCTCGGCAGCACTAAACATTCTTCTCCACATCCACAATTCTGCTTCCTCCTCTCAGCTGCCCGAAAAAGAGTGGCGGTAATTTATGCTTAATGAACTTTGAAACGGTTGCATACAGTGTTTTGAGTGTTCGAGGACAGAGACAGAGAGGTAAAAATGAGAGCAAGAGGGAAAAAATATGCCCCGACTGTAAAACTCCATCTGACTCTTAACCTCAAGATGATCTGTGCGGATACAGTGATCTCCAGATAGCTATACGTCTTATTTGTCATACTATACTTAAATGCACACTCACAAATTCACTTTTGTGAAAAACAAGTACACTTTAGCATAACTTTAAAAAGAGATTTTTGTAATAGTACACTTCAAAACAATATACGGACACTTTTTGGACAATTGCATGATATTTACAATTAAATGAAAATGTATTAGAGTTTAAATTTATATTAATGAAATTAGTTGAATGTAAAAGTCAATTTTCACGTAATTTCAGAATTATTTTTATTGTCATTTGAAATATGGTTAAAATGTACTGCTGTACATACTGACAAGCATTTATGGTAAACTAAAATACACTTTAATGTAATTTCTATTGAAACTTATATCATGTATTTAACATATATATGTAATTACACATTTGTGATTATGAGGTTGCAATTTAGAACATTTCAAATATATTAACTTTAAATATATTAAACTTT
>NW_015651955.1:0-950 GCF_001515625.1 Sinocyclocheilus rhinocerous
GATCAGACTTACAGTTTATTTATAAATAATTTTTAAATATGAAAACTTTCCCATAGACTTACATTGTCTGAGAAAAATTGTGCCCCTAGAGGAGCAATACCCGATCTCTTGAAGGAGGAGTCTTCCAACTCATCTTAGTTTCACTTTAAAAACGGTTCAAAATACCAATAAATACATGAATTTAATTCACACTGACAAGCTAAACCAACATATCTGATTATTACCTGCTTCAGGGCTCATTAATAATGACTGGCGTGCTTGATCACAAGAACATAATTTGGACGTTTAAGGGCCTTTAAAAATAAAATACTCCAGCGGTTGAATACAATTCACACATTAGAACTCAAAAACAGCTAATTTCAGGTGTTTGTGAGCTGTTTTAGTGTGAAACTGAAAGCCTTGCGTCCGGAGCTCGCGAGACTGCAGCGGCTTCATTAAACTGATATTTTTGCACGTCTTGAAGCCTCGCGAATGCAAACACTCCAGCGAATTTATAGAACATAATTAGAAGAACATATTGAGAACTAAGTTGAGTGCATTTGAGCTTTATTTATGTTGCCTCGCGTCGCGTTGATTAATGAACACTGAACGGAAAAAAAGGCTACATACAGAAACTACATCATTTACATGCCTTTTAAAAGCTTCTGCATTAATAAACTCAAACGAATTAAGGCAATAAAATTATAACAATATATTATTGAGGTCATATGAGTCTTGTGAGATATTTTTTTGTCTAAATGCAGAGCAACGCGCCGCAGATCTGACGCTCGCGCAGGACCGCGCTCATCCTCGCTTCTCTCAATAAGAAAGACGTCTCTTAGACTACCTTAAGAGCCTTTAAAAATAAAATACTCCAGCGGTTGCATACAATTCACTCAGTACAACACAACAACAGCTAATTTCAGGTGTTTGTGAGCTGTTTTAGTGTGAAACTGAAAGCCTTGCGTCCG
>NW_015651955.1:1113-1632 GCF_001515625.1 Sinocyclocheilus rhinocerous
TGACAGCTAAGTTGAGTGCATTTGAGCTTTATTTATGTTGCCTCGCGTCGCGCGTCTATTAATGAACACTGAACGGAAAAAAAGGCTACCTACAGAAACGAAATGGTTTACATGCCTTTTAAAAGCTTCTGCATTAAAACACTCCAGCGAATCAACACAATAAAATTATAACAATATATTATTGAGGTAATATGAGTCTTGTGAGATCTTTTTTTGTCTAAATGCAGAGCAACGCGGCCCCAGCTCTGACGCTCACGCAGGAATGCATTCATTCTCGCTTCTCTCAATAAGAAAGCCTTCTCTGGGACAAAAACAGAAACGATTATTTCAAAATACATGAAAGTGTAACCAGGTTACCAGTTAGAAGATTAAAAATGATTTTAAAATGAAGTTGAAGAAAGCTAAGAAAAAGAAAGAGAGAGGAAAGTTCCAGAAGGAGTTTCGTCTAATCACTGCTCTCATTCCGGTGACTGGCTTTCCTCAGAGCCAGTGTTAGCAGCACATTCATAAGCCCCGCCC
>NW_015651956.1:0-518 GCF_001515625.1 Sinocyclocheilus rhinocerous
TGTAGTCTCACTAGCGCTCTGTTCTTCTGACAGTTCGGGAGAGACAGGGCGGTGTTTTGCGTGATGTCGACCTATGCAGAGACGATGGCTGGATTGCGTTTACATTACACTGAGATCCGATCACAATATGTGTCCTCGACTACCTCTGGACCAGGACACGCTGATCGGATAACATTCCGATCAGAAGCGCGTTTACACTTGTCTTTTCAGTGTGTATGTGGACAACATCCGAATACAGGTCGCATGTTAATGCCAAGTGTAAATGCAGCCTTTTTTCCCCCCGGTTCGTTTCTCATTCAACTAGGTTAGACAGGAGAACAACATCTCCTAGTCACTAGCAACATGAACACACTGGAGTGTCGAATAGCTCAGCTGGCACAAATATATCCGCACCTGTACGATCGCTCTCGGAGAGACTTTAAAGATTCAGAGCATTGATCTATTTTTGTTTGAATCTCTCAACATTTTACAACAGCCAGGTGGTGAAGACAAGAAAAAAGAAACTAAATTACGAAGTC
>NW_015651957.1:0-560 GCF_001515625.1 Sinocyclocheilus rhinocerous
AAAGATTTCTTGGCTCTTCTTTTCTTTAAATCTTTCTGAGTTTGACAGCAACTCAAAGGTTTTTTTCCAGTTCTGAAGAGATTTCCCTCAACTTCACTCAATTCTTCATTCTCCTCACTTTCTTCAGTCAACTCTGAAATAAAAGTAAAAATGGTTTATTTTCATTAACTCATAAAAAATAGAAATGTGAAAAGACATAAACGTGAACCCTGATGTAACAAAAATTGAAAAAAATACATAAACGTGAACCCTGATGTAACAGCAGAAAGTAGACAATTGCTATACATTTTGATGCAGTTTTATAAATACATCTAGTACATTTTATATATACATCTCTGAAACTTTTTCATTCATCAATGAATGAGGTACATTGATCTTCAAATTATGATTTTTAAAACATTATAGCCACAAATCCCATGTTTCTATAGGGAGAACTATTAAACATGTTTGGTCAAACACACAGTTAAATAATTGTTTTGAAAAAAGTACCCAGTTTACAGAAAGTGACTCTTGTAATTTGATTATTTAGCTATATTACTGCAGAGCTCTACAGAATTGTT
>NW_015651958.1:0-174 GCF_001515625.1 Sinocyclocheilus rhinocerous
GTTCCTATCCACCCCCGACTTGGGGTGGGCTAGCCAATACCAGGCATACATTTTTGAGCGGTAGAAGTTTCCTTTGTCTCATTTTATGGCCCATTTGCATGTTTTATGGCCGGTCTGGAAATTGGTGCAGTTTTAACCCAAAATATAGTACAAATCGTATGATGCGTTTCACAA
>NW_015651958.1:320-640 GCF_001515625.1 Sinocyclocheilus rhinocerous
TATCAGTGTTTAGGGCTTTAACTAATACAAATAACGAGTGGTAACTCAGCTAATCTAATAGGGAAAGGTACAAACAACACATGCAATATACCAGATATATTTGTAACTGATTAATTGTAGTCTAAATAGAGTAAAGGTCTTTACGTGTGTGGTTGTAGTTTGCTTGGTCAGCCAGGCCCATCGGTGCCCCATCGGGGTCATTTACATCTCTTTGGAAAGTGTTTGAAATCAGATGGGGAGATGATAGTGGGGGACTGCTTAGCATCTCCTTGATAGCGAGGAACCATTTGGCAATTTAGCCCCCATATAAATGTAAAGTC
>NW_015651958.1:801-1010 GCF_001515625.1 Sinocyclocheilus rhinocerous
CCAACCTCCCGCTTGGAATTTCAGCCTTTCTCATTGGACAAGCTCATCCTGAGAGGCGTCAATCTTCTCAGACCTTAAAAGGCTCACACAGTTCTTCTTCGTCTTTTTCTTCTGCTAAATCTTCTGATTGCTGAATAAGTGGAGAGCCTGAGCCAGTGCGGGCATGCCCGGTGGGTGCCAACACATAGCCAGTCAGTCTGCGGTTCTGT
>NW_015651959.1:0-722 GCF_001515625.1 Sinocyclocheilus rhinocerous
TTTTAGGAAGCTCACAGAGGCTGGTGTGCGAGGAATGCTTTGCCTCTTTTCATGAAGGGGTACACCAGCGCTTTCCCCAGCTTCTCCAGAAAATTCCTCCTCCTGGAACTTTTCCCCTGTCTCCAGGTGGGATTGATTTCCCTCCACAGCACAAATGAATTGTAGGCTAAGACATCGATTATATTGAAGAAGAGAGCCATGGGCCAGCGAGCTGTCTTCCGTCCACATGTGTAAGTTGCAACGATCTGGAATATTACACAGAACATTTACTATAATTTTGTGCATGTGTGTGTCATTTAGTGCAATTTACTTTTTTTCCCCAGTTCATTTCAACTTTAGTTTACCAATTAGCTTAGACTATAAGTTATTATCAAATATTATACAATTATTATTAGCAGCATCAAATATTACACAATTATTATTAGCAGACAGTGAACAAATACAAAGTAGCACATACCTTGTCCAGATTGTCCACTCCACCTTTGGTAGTGTTGTAGTCCAAAATCATTTATGGCTTTCTGTCCTCACGTTCACTTACTGCTGCATCCTTGTGTGCAGTGCTCATAAGAATCACATTCTTGTTCTTTTTTGGGCAGTAGGACACGATAGTGTGTCTCGGTGAACGCAAACAAAGATGAAAAACGAGTCCTTTTCTTCTTGTGACCAAAGCACTTGGGAGCTCTGGCTTGTTTTTTCTCACAGTTCCTATCATCCTTATTTTT
>NW_015651960.1:0-1208 GCF_001515625.1 Sinocyclocheilus rhinocerous
AGACTTCACCAGTGAACCATTTGTAGTCAGAAGAGAACCGATCAAAGAACTCCATTAACACATTTAGTGAATTATACATTGATTTCTGAAGAGGAAAATGCAGTAGTTGATGATGCTGAGGATATTGATGATGTTGATCCTTTTCCACCACCACCTCCTGAAATGGAAGAAAGATCTGAGCTCACTCCAAATACTTCCATTGCAGAACAAGTAAGACAATTGATAGACCAAGTCACAACACTCGAGACACGAGTGGAAGACTGTGTTAAAAAAGTGAATTACAGTTTTTCTCGGTCTGAAATAGAAAGTAAATGCAGGAAAGTGGAAGAAAAGCTGGCTTACCGCATTGAAAGAGAGTGTGAAAGGATTCAGCAAAGACTTGAACTCAACATTAGAGATTTGGGGAAGTCAATGGTGGATTGTCTAAAGAGACGAGATATTCAAATCGACAGCGAATTCAAATCCCTTATTCCGTCCACGTCTACTCCCATACAGCCATCTCCAAGCCCATGCGTTCCTCCACCAATTCATAAAGTCCAACATCAAACCTACCAGGTGCAACAAAGTCAAACTCAGCTAACAACCATTGGAAACACCACAGCTATTAATTCCCAACCACCAGTCAAAGTAGAGTTTCCAAGTTTTGGTAGCAGTGATGATCCAGTTGCATTTATAGAACAATGTGAAGAGTATTTAGCCATCCGACCTATTTCTGATTATGAAATGTTAGCTTCTCTCACATCTGTCTTGAAGGACACTGCAAAGGCTCGCTGAAAGAAGAAATGTTCACACATGGCAACAATTTAAAGATGTTTTCTTATGTTCCTTCTTGAGTGAAGATTATGAAGATGAAACAGCTAGACGTCTGATAGAAAGGAAACAAGGGGCTCAAGAAAGTATAAGAGATTTTGCTTTTCATTACAGAGCCCTCTGTCTGAGATGGAAACGGGATATGCCTGAGCGAGAAATCCTGCAAGCTATCCTGAGAAATTGTAACCCTCGGTTGGCTAGCTTGCTACAGGTTCAGTAAAGAATGTTGCAGAGTTGGTGCGAATTGGTACCCAAATTGAAAGAGACTTTGTAGAAGCTAGAAGGTATTGGAGTAATGTCAACACAGAGTCTCAAAAGAAAAAAGTCCAGCCTAATAAGGATTCAGGTCCCATGCCATCATTTGCTAATACTCGTGTAGTGCAGGGTGTCCAACAACC
>NW_015651961.1:0-567 GCF_001515625.1 Sinocyclocheilus rhinocerous
CCGCGGAGCGCCTATTTTGACCCCTAACCACCTAAATGACCGCGGGGTGCCTATTTTGACCCCTAACCACCTAAAATTCACCATAGTCTTCCTCATGCCCGCGGAGCGCCGGTTCTTTGTCAAAGTGGGACGTATGTCTAACTCGGCTTCAAAAGGTCACAGGACCTCGAGATTCGATTCGAGGGTAGCCAGGGGGGCCCCGATGTGAGATCCAAAATTTCGAGTTTCTACGTTGTTCCTAAAAATGTGACGGTTGCCAATCGCCCCGAAATTGACATATACGTCACGTCACGGTCCCCCGGGACAGTGTCCGGAGTTCCGTGTCCGAACCTGCCCGAACGGCGGAAAAAAAAAAACCCTTGACCGCGAACCACCTGTGAAGTTCCCATTGAATAAGTTGCAAGTGGGATGTTGGGTATACAGGGGTCAAAAGGTCACAGGACCTCGAAATTCGGTACGGTGGTAGCCTAGGGGTCACATGACCTCAAAATTCGGTACGGTGGTAGCCTAGGGGCCCCCGATGTGGGGGCCAGAGCTTCGGAAATATAGATCACTTCTAAGCATGTG
>NW_015651962.1:0-1023 GCF_001515625.1 Sinocyclocheilus rhinocerous
TGCTGAAATTAAATATGTTATTACCTCTGACTGAGTCAGAGCAGCAATCATGGAAGAGAGAACACAAGCAGACAGCACTGGACGCTGCTAATGCTCATCAGTAAATCAGTGGAAAATAAATAGAAATCATGATTCTGTCTGAGCTATGCGTTTTAAAGCACACGCTCACTAGTGTAAATGTAGCCTAACAGTAAACTGAAGGCCTAACAGATGTGTAAACTGAAGACTATTTGAGCTTTATTAAAACTATTTTGCATTGATTTATTGTGTTGGTTACATTTTGTTCTTTTGTGCAGTGGCTCAGGAGATGAGTCTTTGAGATTGTATAAACATCAACAAGCTGAAAAATAAAACCAAAGTTTTTTTTTTTTAGATAATGTAATCTTGTTAAAATTGATTTCATAAAATTGGTATCGAAAAAAGTATCGTTCAGGAACCGGTATCGAAGTCAAGGTATCGGTATCGATATCGAACATTTTTGAACGATACCCAGCCCTAAAAATAACAGTTTATATAAAAATAAATGATTAGTAATACGTGTCATAGCATCACAGAGTCGCCAGCACAGAAGAATTTATGGCCACAATTGTTGTTGAGCTGATTATAGGTTTTACTCTAATTAGTGACAATTTTTTTCTTTTGGAGTTCATCACCATGGAAACCTTTGCTTCATGGCTAAGGGCCATAATACACCAGCTTCTTTCTGAAGCAGTGCAGAGAGGACAGATTTTCAGTGACTAACATTAAATTCCCTGCTAACATCCTGATGTGCATCAGATACATTGAAAGAAGTAAATCAAGTGCCAGTCAAACCTAATATTATTCTATATTGTTTTACTATCATAGTAACGTATAATGTTTTCATGTTTTTGGAATGGAGTCTCTTATGCACACATAGGCTGCATTTATTTCATCATAAAAACAGGAAAAACTGTAATATTGTGAAATACTATAACAATTTAAAATCAGCAGCCATTTCTCCAGTCTTCAGTGTCACATGATCCTTCAGATATTATTCTAATA
>NW_015651963.1:0-513 GCF_001515625.1 Sinocyclocheilus rhinocerous
GATAGATAGACAGACAGATAGATAGATAGATAGATAGATCGATAGTTTGACAGATGATAGATAGATAGATAGATAGATACTCTTCAGAATCCAACAAACTGCAATCAAATCTGAACATTTTACACGTTGATTAGTCGCCCTCTAGTGGAGAAACTAACAACATGAAAAATACAATAAATAAATATTTACCAGAGTTTTTGGGATGTACCCCCGAGACGTGTTTGGACACTTAAGTCAATGCAGGAATGTCACTGCATTAGATAACAAGAAGTTACCAAACTAATAGAGTCATATCCTATTCATTAATTTTTATACCAAGTAGCTTTAAACCAGACCGATATATATAACATATTTTTCAATATAATATCGGTATAATGTAAAATAATAGAAAATATCATTTTAAATAAACATTTTAAATTATAACAAACGATGTCCAACTTTGGGGGAAAAAAGTAGCCTATATGTATTGGTAGATTACATGTAATTTTTATTAGATTATGAATATGTTTCTTT
>NW_015651964.1:0-567 GCF_001515625.1 Sinocyclocheilus rhinocerous
TCCAATTGTTGCAGCTCACATTCAGTAAGTCAGTTTGCATTTACTGCAACCTTGTAAAATCATTCATTTGAAAGAGTCATTGGGGGGCATTGTTTACGGTTTTTCACTGGAATTTGCAGACGGTCCCTTAAACAACGCGATTATCTGGAATATAGAACTTAAAACTAACTTTATCTTGCAAACAGATTTGATCTTCCAAAGAAAAATCTCAAAAAAACAATAACGGTATCAATAAAATCGCAGCAG
Source organism: Sinocyclocheilus rhinocerous (assembly GCF_001515625.1). Classification (NCBI taxonomy): domain Eukaryota; kingdom Metazoa; phylum Chordata; class Actinopteri; order Cypriniformes; family Cyprinidae; genus Sinocyclocheilus; species Sinocyclocheilus rhinocerous. Next base: position 247 of record NW_015651964.1, read on the forward strand.
CAATACTTTATAAAGTATTATAAAGTATAATAAAGTATATATAAATATTGGTTCGCATTAATTCCCCTCATAGATCACGAGACTTAACAGCAACATTATCACTGCAAACATCGAAACAATAATTTACACGAACATACAAAATAAAATCGCTCAGTTCTTAATGAACTTGCAAACATCGAAACAATCATTTACACAAACATATAAAAACTCAAAATCGCTCAGTTCTTACTTCACATGGTTTCCTCACATAGGCTACTGCCTGCTGCTCTAAATGTATTTTAGAAGTCAGAAAACACACAAACAGCTTCGATGAAAACAAGA
>NW_015651965.1:0-606 GCF_001515625.1 Sinocyclocheilus rhinocerous
TTGACTCAGGAATGGAAGTTGTGACATGACGGGGCGCTGTTGTGTTCGCCATTTTGCGATCAGGCTCCACTGTCGCTGCCATTTTGTGAGCATACTCTGGTACAGCCGCCATTTCAGTCACAGACACTGTGTCGCGTTCTTCCTCCGCGACACCCACAGTAAACAAAGAGCCAACAGTCAACAAAGCATAATCCATAAAATGAGCGAGTGACGAACGTGGACCCTCGCATCTAAGCTTAGACCTAAGAGGTTGATTAATGCCATCACAAAAAAACTCTATCAAAAGACAGTCCGGTAAATCTGAACAGTGCGCGATTGCTAAAAATTCTCTAATATAGTTCTCCAGCGATCGCGGGCCTTGTTTAAGGGCTAATAATATTCTTGCAGTGTCCATACCTGGCCAATGTCCACTTGAACAGCTGCTGGATCCTTGTATGGCCGTGTATTCTGTAACGGACGGAACACAGGAAGCGTGCGGATCCATCTGCAAGGCTTTATTCGAGACGTTCTTCTGATTGGCTGTGATGTGTGATTAATTTTGTCGTGTTTTGTAGCTGAGATTGGTGTTGACAGATGAAGTGCTTGTCACTGGGATCTTATTGTATC
>NW_015651966.1:0-1214 GCF_001515625.1 Sinocyclocheilus rhinocerous
ATAGATACTATTACAAACATTACGGATTTTATGTTACATAAGTTAAGTAATGTAAGTGTATTTTCTAAAGTGGCATCTGTAGCCTGTGTTACATATCAGCAACAAGGCGTATTTGAAACATGTATCTTGCATTGTTTGCCATTAAATGAACTGATTATTAAAAGTACTAAATTGAAAGAAGATGAAACTGTTGTGTTTCAGTGATTAAACCAAATGTTCTTCAAGCTTATAAAATCATACCATCATATCATACAGGGAATTTTTTTTTCTGGCCAAAATATATTTTAAATATATGGTAAATATAGGTTGTAAACAGTGAAGTTCGATGAAATATATTTTTGAAAGTGAAAATCTATTTTGTTTAAACCTTCGCATAACAAAATATATTTCAAAATGTATTTCAATGGCATGAAAATACATTTCCAATCCTACATTTAGACAAAATGCAAAATGCAGCTTATAGCGATCAAAACTTTGTATCCATAATTTGTGTTAGAAGAATTTTAAACCCTTACAGAAGAACCACATGAATTTCCCATGTTTTCCACTTTTGTTCACATATGATCTTACCAAAAATACAGAGTGATTGATCAGGGTAGTAAGAAGAGAAAAAAGGGGTCAGATTTCCTTAGACTCCTAGAATCACCCTCACAAATGTGTTGTCTTAATTATTATTATTTGTGATTTGTTTTTTGTTTTAACAAAGTATGGCGTTTAAATTGACATCAAATAAAAAAAATTAAAATATAAAAAAATGCTAGATTTACAACGTTAATAACTACGTCATCATTTGCGCGCATGCGCCTCTTTCTCCGAGAAGGGTATAACTGCAGCCCGGAGATCTCCAAATGGGGGCGGGAACTCCAAAACGGGGTGGGAGCTCCAAAATAGGGCGTGGCTTCCTCCCATTGACAGACAGGCACATGACACGCATGCACAATTTTTCCCCCAATCCACTTCAGTGCAAACTCCGCCCCACAGCTGATTCTAAAGATTTTATTGGTTGTGTCAATTAAAGTGTTGATTTCCTACATTATGCTACAAAAAATGCTAACCCCTAAACCTACCCCACACCTGACCCTAACCTTAACCAGTGAAATTGACTGCACGGCGGGATTGGCGCTGAATAGCGTGGTAAAGAAAGATGCAAAAGATGCGATAAACATTTAATAAGATTATACGATATGAGATCGTTCCGTAACTCCCCAACCGGA
>NW_015651967.1:0-606 GCF_001515625.1 Sinocyclocheilus rhinocerous
TCATCGTCTGCGATAATATGGTAAGTATATCACAGAGAGTGCACACACGTGATTTATTAGTCTATTAAAGCTCAAAATTCAAGGCATTCTAAACTGTAGACGGCAAAAATGCTTCTGTATGCTTTTTTATGTTTATATAATTTAATATAGTTAACTTAATCTATATCACACAAAGAGTAGCCTACCGTTTTTATGCAAATATCAGCATGGACACATTTAATTAATAATAATTTTATACAAGTTCAGTAAAGCAATAAGTGACTTACATTTTAGACATAATATTGCTTGTTTTTGCTCAATTTTGCCAACGAAAATAGTTCCAAAGATCACAGCACTGTTTTGCGTCTCTGAGCAATGGACGGGGTTTACTTATTGAATGAATCGGCTTTTTGAACAAATCGGTTGATAAAAATGATTCAGTGATACACTCATTAACACAGTCAAATGCTTTGTTCCTGAATGAATCAGTCGTTTGAATGAATCGGTTGAATCTCAATGACTCACTCATTAACAGTCACTTGCTGCCACCTACTGGCGGTTTTAATTTCACATTTAGACTTTTTTTTTTTTTTCATGTTTTAAATTATTTCAAATATCAGTATTCAA
>NW_015651967.1:657-813 GCF_001515625.1 Sinocyclocheilus rhinocerous
TTAAAAACAAAACATTATTTATCCATCTGTAACTGCAGGTTAAATGCATCCATGTCTCCTTTGAGATACATAAACTGTGTAAATACATCTAAATGCTTAAGATGCAGATTCTAGAAATGTTTTCTTACGTTGGAATGAAAGACACTAAGTACCGGA
>NW_015651968.1:0-1200 GCF_001515625.1 Sinocyclocheilus rhinocerous
ATACTCGACAAACTGACAATTTGACATCATTTTGTGTATAATTCTCCGTTCACGCGACGCGAAAGAGTACTCGCGCGCTGTGAGATGCACTTTCTGTGTGAGTATGCTTCAGTGTCTGCGCTCAGAAAACCAGTGTTCTGACGATTTGTGCTACCTCCCATTAAAAAGATAGGTAGCACAAATCGATAGCGAAAAATGCTACCTATCAGATTGTGCTACCAGCATCTTATTCATGTGGTTTGAGGCTTTTTTTTAAATGTCCATACCTACCCTTACCCTAAACTTACCCTTAAAACAATGCAAATATATTTTTTGGTAACACAATCTGATAGGTAGCATGTTTCGTCGGTACACCGGAGCGAATTGAGTTCTCTCTTGCGTCGTCAGATTTATCCATATGTCTGCTTTTCTCTTACTCCCACATATTGAAATTTTTTAATGTTTTATGCGACGTGCAGCAAGTGTACACGTCTAACCTCCGAACCACGCAGCAGATTTGTTCTTAATGAATCTCTTCCCAAATTGTCCCTCCCTAACATTTTCGTCTCGTTTTTATTCGTTGACGAAAATGTCAATAGATTTACGTCATAGTTTTTGTCATTCAAAAAGAGTTTTAGTTCGTTATCATCTCGTTGTCGTCGGTGAAAAAAATTTACACAAATGTAAAATTAACACTGCTGTCATGACAGATCTATTTCAGAACCAGCCGCTATCAAAATAATCTGGCTGCGGGCTGCCTGTTGCCGACCACTGGCGTAGCCTTTCAAAGTATACTACATTCGAAGTTCATGTTCAGTGTCTGCTCTATTTTTCCCCGTTAAGTCATGACTGTTAACAAATATTTTTGAACTCTTTTAAACCAAAGCTGAGCTGTCTCATACCCTCTCGCTCACAAGCGCTTGTCAATGTGAGCATCTGTTGTTGCAGTCTTCGCTATTTCTTTGTCGTTGTCCGTCTCTTTAGTTTTGTTTTCTACTATGAAACAACTGCCCGGGACAGTGTTGCCACCATGTGGAAAAACTGATTACTGCAAAATAACTTCAGTGCGCATGTGCGACCTCAGCACAGTACGCACAGTTACAAAAATCGGGTGGTGTGCGTACTGTTCTGATGATGCAATTTGCGTCACGTGCACTGTACGCTGTCCCTCGCGTGCGCTTGAAAAGTGAAGTATACTTTGGGCTTAATGGTGTGGGGGTT
>NW_015651969.1:0-1022 GCF_001515625.1 Sinocyclocheilus rhinocerous
TAAAAGAAGAAAAAAGAACAGTAAAAGAACAAGAATAAGATTTTTGTGAAGTAATCAATCTGAACTGCAAATAATATTTATATATTTAAAATATGCACCCATTCAATTTTAGTTGTATTGTTGGAAACGCAAAACAGAAAAATGCTAATGTCCTCATAATCAATTAAGAATGACATGAATCACGTAAATGACAGACCTACTTTCCATTCAAAACAGCAGAATTTGACGAAAAAAGTAGAATAGTTTGCATCACTGGATATTGTTGGTCATTTACGTCATAAGGAGAACGCTACGTTTGTCGAGCCGACTGTTGCTATAGTAACAAACGCAACTTTCATCACATAAGCTCTTATTTCAGTGTTGATTACTTTGTTTTCATTCCAACATTCAGCATTAACAGCAAGCTAAAAGGGGTAAGCTTTCAACTGAACTGTGCAGCCTACATGCATTTTAGACGCTTATATTATGTCCTTGCCCTGTCCATGCAATGAATGCACGTTACCGAATAAGCGGGTTTTTTAGAACATTAATTCAACTGCTCAGGTAATTTCAGTGGTAGGCTATGATACATATTCATGTATTAAACTCCCCGTAACTCACAAACTCCCCGTGATAGCACGCAAATATCTCTGCCGTTTTCGCTCGTCCTCAGCCTCTGCTTTTCTGCAGCACTGAAGCTCTGCGTGAATTCAGCTAATAAAAGATAAATGCTGCTATTTTCTGGTGTTATTTTATGATTCTTGGGGCAGTCTCCAGCTATTATTAAACTTCTCAAAATACGGTCCGCTTCAGATTGGTTTTAATCACCCAGCTATTATTAAACTTCTCAAAATATGGTCCGCTTCAGATTGGTTTTAATCACTGCACAATAAATTAACTCAATCTTTATCTAATTCTGATTGGGTGGGCTCAGCCCATGCCTGGAGCCGGCCCCGTTTAATATAAACAAATTACATTCATTTTCTAATTAAATACAGCACACATTTATTGCTTTTAATTATGATAATGTAAGGGCAACTTGT
>NW_015651970.1:0-583 GCF_001515625.1 Sinocyclocheilus rhinocerous
TGAGGGTGAGTAATTTATGGGCTAATTTTTATTTTTGGGTGAACTTTTTTAATAGACTTTTCACCCATTTCCTCCAGGTCTGCGGTTATCTTTCACTAGTTGCATTCACTTGTTTCCCAAAGTCATCTTGAATATTGAATTTTCAATACAACTGAAATATTTGAGAGAACATCACATTAGCTGACTTCATACATTGATGTTGATTTTCCTAAAAAAAATATTTAACTCACCATTATAGTGATTAGTGTTCCCTTTGGTTGGGCACTTGGAACTTCGTTTATATTATTATTATAATTCATCATGAAATCAGAGTTATTTGATTTCAAGGAAAGAAAAGTAATAAATAGCTTGCTTTTAGAAAATGAGTTATTTTCTAATTAAAGCATTAGTGCTTTTATTGTGTGGGAAGAAAAGTAATAAATAGGTTGCTTTTAGAAAGTGACCTATCTTCTAATTAAATCATTAGTTTTTTTTTTTTTTGGTGTTTATTCATGAACTTTTTCCATTTTCATTTTTCATAAATACCTTGAGATGCTTATAATTGGGTTTATATAATCCTTAAATAGTGTGTAGTAATATGCTA
>NW_015651971.1:0-766 GCF_001515625.1 Sinocyclocheilus rhinocerous
GTTTAGCATTTCCTTAAACATTTTCCATTTGCCCACCAATTTATTGTATTTATTTGCCTACTTTAATCACGTTTAATTATTTCCATATGTATTTAAACAAGAATTTGTGTATTTATACACACATTTATTTATTTATTTGCATATTTATTTATTTATTTGTGCATTTATTTATTTATTGTTTTTGCAATAAAATTAGGTTTGGCCCTCCATATATGTCCCTTATGCCATCTTATTATTTTTTTATTTTCAAAACAATAACAAAACAAACAATTATTGTTTAACATTTACATTATTAACATGTTGTGATAACTATCCCATAATTATTATTTTTTGACCAATATGTATTCCTAATAGTTACACCGATCCAACAGACCATGTCACTATTTTGGTAGAATGCAAAAAACATAAAAATCATTTACCTTTTTTTACAACACTTATGAAGCCAAAATGTTACCGCGTACCAGGAATGACTCATGTGAGGCTATAATTTTAATTCCTTTTCGTTTACAGATCGGCTTTTTGTAAAGAAGAAGAAAACAACGGCGCACCTTATAGACGCACTAATGCCGAGTTCACACTGCACGATTTTAGCCCGATTTTTCACTCGCCGACAGGTTTTGCGAAATCGCCGACAAATGCCCGAAATCGGAGGCAAATCGGTGCTCGTTCACGCAAATGACAATCACGCAGTGTGAATGATCAAAGACGCGATCTGAGGGAGTCACCGACGCGTCGCCGACGCCCGCGAAATATTTGGCATGCTAAA
>NW_015651972.1:0-4821 GCF_001515625.1 Sinocyclocheilus rhinocerous
ATCCTCTACAGAATCAAAGTATCCTAGTACAGAATCAAAGAAAAACCTGGACAGCACAAATAAAGACAAAACAGATGAGACGACGCAAGTTCGTAAGTAAAACTGGATGCATTGAGAGCGTTATAAAATTTTTAAGCAGTGAGTTTTAAAAAACATTTTAAAAAATTGTGCTTTCTTCCCATCTTCCCCTTTTCCAGCTGTAATCTACTGGATTATGAGTGCTGGACTGCTTGTGTATGCAGCTCTGCTGGTTTCTACTCTGGTTACGCTTACCATCCAGAAACACACCGATTTCTAAAAGCAGGACATGTTTGGCACCAAGGGGTCAAAGTGCAATGAATTTCACAGATGATGTCATGTAGCAATACATATGACTATACATATGAACATTTGGGCTGCTCTACATGAGAATGTTGACTGTATCTGCATGTAATTCATTCTTGGGGGGTTCTTTTATTTTGCATTAATGCTCTCAGTCAGTCACGCTGTAAAGGGAGCACTCTTTGCTCACTTTCTCTATACAATCCATTCACAATTTAAAGAAAAGTTTTGTTTATGTAGAGGACCAATGTCCATGTACAAGTTGCTAAGTTGCAGAAGTGACAAATGCATCAATTAGTGAAGTGAGTCTTTTAAATTGTTGCGCGAGTCACTCCTGAAATTGCTGTGATTGACCAGGAGTGTTTCTAGAATAAAAAATAGTGTTTTTATTGAACATTGATAAATTTAGTAAAAGTTCATTTTGATGCATTAAATGCTGAGCTACATGGCTAAATCAGTATGAAACTCTTTCATGCACTGATATTGTATTTCTGAAATACAGCTTATTTTATCTATTTCTTATGGCACTACCTTGATGAGCAGGAATAGTTTAATGTAGCACTTTGTTTAAAAAAATATTTTTTAAATTCCTTCAGTTTTATCCCTTGTAAAGTTTTGAAATGATTGTTTTGTAGAACAATACTGTATCACGCTCTTGAAATAAAACTGAGAGGTGTTGTTTAACATGTTTACATATATTTACAATGACATGATGAAGTGTCTTCATTGTCTTTAGAGAGTTTTTTCATGTCCACTGTTGCTTTTGACTGCTTCATCAGGGATTTGCATTATTCTTTGTAAATCTGCTTTGTACTGAGAAAAACTAAAACTGAACCACTTTTGTAAGAAATGTTTGTGTTGATATTTTGTTGTATGTACTTTTGTATGTGTAAGATTTGCATGCCCACATGAGAAATGCTCGTCTAGCTGTGTTATACACATCATATACTTTTAGCAGTATTATGTACATATAAGCTAAGTTTAAGAGAAAATAATGCCAACAGTTTTATGGCACATAAAGTTTGATTAAACAAAATGTTTTGAATGTAAAATGTGTTGTTGAGAGTTCTGATTAAATAAACAGCAGTGAAACTAAGAAATCACTCGTGTTGTGCATTTTCTGATCATTACCAATGCTTAACCTTAAACCATAACCGTAATTATGTTATATATCACACTTCAGAAAAATGACATTTGATCTTCAAACACATTTGATCTTCAATATCAAGAGCATTGTATGGGAAAAGAATATTACAGAGTGACAACAACAGTAGGACCAGGAATTTAAAGATAGAAATACTCCATTAAGAATAAAGTTGGCATTGTGGAAAGTAAGGGAAGAAACAGAGTAGAGGAGATGATCATGACCAGGCTAAGAATAGGACATCATGATTTGGATAGAACACTTCACATTAGCAGAAGAATCCAAGTGGTTTTTGCGACCATTGTCAAATATCAGAAACAGTAGAACATGTGCACATTATTTAGTGATATTACGCCTGATACGAGGCTTCGAATCTTGTGTTGAGAATGTCAGGAGGCCTACTTTCAGACGGAGCTCCATATCGAGGCTTGTTTCATTTTAGTGAAGTGACGTTTGAACTCTCCTAAATTTTCTTAAAGATAGAGGGTCAGAGCACAGTATATAGGTTTCTCTCTCTCTTTCTCTCTTTTTTTTGGTTTGCCAACCACCATTAACATCAAAGAAGAAGAAGTGAACTCTCTCGGCCACCGTAAACATCCAAACTACCGCTTAAAGAACACCTGTGTGTTTACCTGTCACCACTTCATAGACTTTCACCTGTGTTTTACTGTGTAAGTTTGCATGCTATTAATGGTATTTAATGGACGTAACATGAGTTAACAATGAACAGTTGTATTTTTAATTAACATTAACAAAAAGATTAATACTGTAATAAATAGTTATTCTCAGTTTATTGTTAGTTAAGTTAGTTAATGCATTAACTAATGGGACCTAATTGAAGTGTTGCTCTTTTTTTCATTATTTACTGTTTGAAGGGAATGTTTTTTACTTGTCTTTTTTCTCAGTTCTCTTTGTAAAATATCTTTCTTCTTCGCAGCCATTTTGAGACATTCATTCTCAATAAAAAGGTTCATCTGAACATCAGCAAGCTGAATTTCTCAGTTAAAAAAAAAACAGTTGTATTGTTGCTGTGTTGGTAGACATAATGTATTGTGTTCTTTCCAATAGGCTACTTTACTTAAGTAACTAGGTAACAATATTCATTTTCTGTATGTTTTACAATGAATGTAAACTGCATCATGTTTTACAGTTAAACTGGGCACAGTTTAAGTTTATTACAACAAAACAAATTACATTGTGAGGTAACATCAAATTACATCTCTTCATTCCAGGTGGTGAGTTAAAAAAAAGATCTGCACACAGTTTAACTACATTATTGTACATGTAGATATAGACAGTAGAAAAGAAAAATACAGAGGTAGGCACTGTGATCTACACAAACCATTTTTTGAAACATTCATTTATGGGTTCTACAAATTCACAAATATACAGAATCCCCACTAGCAGCAAAATATTGACTGGCAATTCTTTGCAAGGACAACAACAGTATTTTTCTTTTTTATGTAGCTGCATTAATGTGGTTTTTAGAATATTTTGTATTACTTTAAAAATACAGATGACACTTCATTGCACTTGAGATAATATGAGATAACTGTGAAACATTTCAATCTGATTCCTGTACATGCATACCACTGAAATGTCCTAAAAGGTCCAAGATGAGTATAACATATTTTAGTTTTTAGTGTAATTTATAAAATACATAATACAACTTTGTCTTATGAAATTTACTATTTTAAATTCCAATTAACTTGTCCACTGACCCGTCCTTCCTTTTCTCCTGACTCTCTTTCTTCCTTAGTGAATTCTGAAATACATTGTTTATCGTTATAGTGACTGGATCAGTTCGCCAATAAAAATATACATTATATTAATCTTATGTGCTACATGTCTAGGGATTGTTTTATGACAGGTAAATTCAGTGTGCCAATGGCAATGCACTGTTGGTTAATGAGACCACCTCAAGGCTGTGTTCACATTAATTTTTTTTTTTACAAATTTGATTCAAAATATAAAATACCAGGTCGAAATATATCACATTTACAATATACACAATTGTATTTCATTTACCCAAGTTCAGTATGACATGCCTCTTTTATATCATCACATGCGTTTTTTTTTTTTTTAAATGAAAGAATAAAGAATAAAGCTGATTAGGTTTAAATGTCCCACTTTAACAGCATTCACAGGCAAGGAGCACAAAGTTGAGGAGGAATGTCAGAGAATGTCATTGCTTGCTGGATAATGTGGATTTGCTGTATGTAACCTTGTCAGTTACCAGGAAATCTACAGCACCTGATGAAGCCACTCTGATCAAATCTCCTCAGCTAACTGAAGAAGTATGTACTGTCTTTCATTTATAAACTTGAGCAGACACGGATAAATATTTTCTAATTAAATGTTGTTTACAAGACATATGAATGCATTTTGAAAGAGCAGAAGATCAAGATGAATTTGAACAGGATTCATGTCATTTTACACAATAAGCCCATGGCTTGATAGGCAAAAAGCCCTGTAATGACATTGATTGTACCAAACTTTTTCTCTGTTTTCCACCTTGCAACTGCATATTGATGCATTTTCTTGAAATCTTTGTTTTGTGCTTGAAGTGAACTCCTCTGAAACCACTTGTTTTTGTTTATGAACCTGTTTTCCAAAAAAGGAGGGGTGGTTGCACTTTATTATCATTATTATTATTATTATACCATTTAAATGTATGGCAATAAATACATGTAAAAGAACGATCTGTAATCTTACGTTACGGCTCTGTGCGATTTCATTCATAGTGTTCAGCAAATCAAGCTCCAGAGATTCTCTGTACTCCATGTGCAATTTCTTCATTTCTTTGACATCTTCGCTTTCCATCATTTCAAGATATTCTTCCTCAGTCTGTGCAACAAACACAAGAATATGCATAAGCATTGAATATAATCAACAGTATGCATAAACATGCATTTTGCAAATCCCTAGATAATCACTATATCTAACCATCATAAGATATCTGGAATCTAGTATTCTAGTATTCAGAATGTTCAGAGTTATGGTTTAATCTTCTTACTTAGTTACTTATTATATTTTATTGATTGGCTGAGTGGCGTTCCAATACCATGCTGCGACTTTTCACTGATTGTGTCACTACACTTATCATTATTTGTATCTGTTTTATCAATCGTTCACCTGATTCAAAACAAATTCGACTGATTCAAAAATATGAATTCATTATTGAGTGTTGTCCGGTATCTTGCTTTGGCTTTGTTTGAAACTACTGTCGTTGGCAGAATAAAACCGGGAAAGTAATGGCCAACATTGTGTCTAAATTGTAAACCACTCAATATAAACGTCTTGTTCAGTGAAATGTTCAGCCTGGTCTCATGTTTATACGTAGGTATTAATACGTA
>NW_015651973.1:0-525 GCF_001515625.1 Sinocyclocheilus rhinocerous
GCCACGGTGAGGCTTTACTTGCCGTGAAGCGGGCGAAGAAAGTGATGTTGCGAGGTGTCTCGATGAACGTTATTTTTCTGGCCGTGAGCCTTCCTTTCTTCCTGTTTTCCATACAGAGATTGAGAAGGAATGGAAGAGGCCATTTTTGCTCACGCATCGATTCCAGCATACAAATTATGCCAACATCGAGGCGATGCGCGAAAGTGTGGATCTCGCTCTCCGTGCTACTAAGCGGGCTGCCTTTGCTATTGACAGGTCCATGGCGGCTATGGTAGTGACAAAGGGACATCTGTGGGTAAACCTAGCAGATATCGGGAAAGAAAGAGAGGGGCTTTCTTCTCGATGCGCCGGTTTCGCCTTCCGTATCTTTTGTACCTCCGTTGAGACGGTGGTCGAGAAGTTCAGGGAGGCAAAGGTGTGCTCAGCGGCCTTCACAAAAGTCCAGGTCTGAGCCTGAACAACCCAGGGGTCCTGGCCTGTCTCGGTTTGAGGATCAGAGACGAGCACAGAAGGCTAGTGTCGCGA
>NW_015651973.1:576-740 GCF_001515625.1 Sinocyclocheilus rhinocerous
TGGCTCAGAAGGCTAGTGTCGCGGCTCGCGCTCCTCCCCCGCCCGCGGGTAGGGGTAGCAAGAATCGCTGGTCACAGGAAGGAAGGTAAAAGACCTAAGGGATGTGATCCAGACAGCGTGTCAGCACTTTTGTCCGGATCAGAGTGATACCTCAGTATCTACTC
>NW_015651974.1:0-533 GCF_001515625.1 Sinocyclocheilus rhinocerous
CAGGAAGAAAGATGGGAAAAGCGAGGGGAAAATCTAAATAACTACCATGGCTGAACATTTCTCCTTCCGTCAGATCTGTTTTCTTTTTTTCTCTTTCTTCCTTATGGAGATCTTAAGGGTGGGTTCTCTTAATGTCAATGGGATGAGGGATGGAAGAAAGAATGAGGTTTTATCAGAAATCATTGGTTTGAAAGATCTGAGCGTGACATTTTTGCAAGAAACTCATAGTACTTGTAGTAATGAAGTTAACTGGGGATTATGGTGGAAAGGAGAGTATGTTCTCAGTCATGGGACTGACTTAAGTGCTGGTGTGGCTGTTCTTTTTTCTCCTACTGTAAATGTGAAAGTATTATCAAAAAACGAAGTAGAGCCAGGAAGGTTTTTAATTGTAAAGGCTGAAATTAGTAATTTTAAATTCTTGTTTGTAAATATTTATGCTCCTAATGTAGGAGCAGAAAGGAGTTTATTTTTCAAGAAGTTTGAAAATATAGTTAAAGAAGAAAATGAAGACGTGTTTATTGTTGTAGGGGGTG
>NW_015651975.1:0-398 GCF_001515625.1 Sinocyclocheilus rhinocerous
AGCCTCTAAGTGCCATCTGACATTTTCGTCTAAAATTAGCATTTTAGACGATACAATAACCTCCTATGTTTAGGTTCAGTAATTATACTCTAATGGCAATGTATAGGTCATTTTCTATGCAATTAAAGTGAAATAACTGAACATAAATATAGGAGCCTGATAAAAATGCTCATTTTAGATGAAAATTTCAGACGGCATTTAGAGGCTTTTGCATATGAACTCTTCATATGACTTTCAGACGAACCACAGTCAGTGGAAGTGAGAGAAAAGTGTTTATTACCTTTGAAATATAGATATTTATCTTACAAAAACACATGGATTCGCTACAGAAGTCCTTGATGAGCTTCGAAGAACCTAACAATCCTGGATCATGTCAAATCATCAACAATAAAATCCAG
>NW_015651975.1:530-836 GCF_001515625.1 Sinocyclocheilus rhinocerous
CCACTGTAGGGAATCCCTTTCATTTCCAAAAAAAATCTAACCAGCTGGTAGTGGAATTGGGTATATGGTTTGATGAAAAACTCACGTTTAAACACATTCAAAAAATTGTTGATAAATGTAAAAAGATAGTGAATGATATGAGATGTTTAGTGGGGAAAGAATGGGGGGCTGAGAGGATGGCTTTGAGAAGTATATATACGGGTCTGATATTATGGGAGTATAGTGTATCAATCTGCTGCTAATACTGTGGAGGTGGACAATGTTCAGTACAAGGCACAAAGAATATGTACGGGGGCGATGAGATCT
>NW_015651976.1:0-704 GCF_001515625.1 Sinocyclocheilus rhinocerous
TATGTTTGTTTTCTTACACCAGTCAGGAGCAGTGCTCTTCATTTCCTTGTGTGCAGAAAAATACAATGACAATAACGGCTTTCAGTTCAATTAAATTCAGAAGCTTTATTGAGAAATTTAAAACAGAAAGCCTAAAAAGCAAACATTTTCTTAATGCAAATACAATTAGCAGACAATAAAAGTTGTTGATAAAATATGTGATGCGATCTAGGAAAACCCACCACATGGTGAAATTTTACCTTTTTTAGTAAACCTGTCAAATTACTAAATCGCGCTCTAGTGCACATCTGTGTCATATGATAAATTCTAGCGTTATTAAAGATTTTTCTGTGGCATTTGTGAATAATCGTAATGTTTCTCCCTTTGAAAACCCATGATCTTATTTGGACCCAGAGTCGCTGTTTTGTTCTTTTAATTCTGTATGTACAACTATTCTAGATGCTATTGCACCCTTGAAGGTGAGGCATGTAAAATCTAAGGCAGAACCCTGGTTTAATGATAATACACGAGCACTTAGACAAATCTACAGAAGAGCAGAGCGTAAATGGCAGGCTCCAGGTGTCAAATGAAATGTTAAGGGAGTCCTTGCATACATATAGGCTCCAGGTGTCATATGAAATGTTAATGGAGTCCTTGCATACATATCAAAGTGCTGTTACAGCAGCGAAGGCAAAATATTTCTCTGACATTATTGAGAGAAACTG
>NW_015651977.1:0-529 GCF_001515625.1 Sinocyclocheilus rhinocerous
TGGATGGAAAGGTACATGCGTAAGAGTACGATTACTTCAAGAAATCAACATAGCACAATGGGGAACAGAACACAGCACAAACAAGCAAGATAACAGAATTAGAAGAGGTTACGAGCCAGACCCCAATGTATATTTAGACTCAATTGGACAACCGAGAGGAATTCCCAATAAATTCAAGGCAAGAGATGAAATAAAAGCAGGTTTTGAGTCAATATTTGTTTGGATCACACCAAACAAAAATACAGAGTGGATTAATTACATTTATTATAATCAAAAAATATTCATTAATTATTCTGATGATGCGTTAACAAAGATTCATTAATTATACTGATGATGCGTTAACCTTATTAGGAGACCAAGTGCACGCAACAAGTAGAATGACATGGCAAAACAGACAAGCTCTTAATTGGCTCTTGGCAGACAAGGGAGGAGTTTGTGTTATGTTTGGAGATCAATGAGATCAATGTATACCAAATAATATTGTCCCTGGGGGAGCTTTTAGTGAAGTTATGACAAAAATAAAAAAATT
>NW_015651978.1:0-1412 GCF_001515625.1 Sinocyclocheilus rhinocerous
AGTCCGAAATTTGCGTACTTGGTATTGAAACGCGCGCAGACCTACATCACCAGACTATTTGCCTTTTCTTCTCTATACTTTAGACAGCGATGGAAACGCAGACAGCAACAGGTCTGGGGGGAAAAAGTTCCTGGTACAATTGTTCCGGGTAATTTCGGTGGAAACGCGGCTATAGAAACCACTCACAACCCATGCAGCAATGACTAGAACACCAGCCCCTACAAACCACTCCAAACACCTTAACAACCACCTAGCAACACTATAGAATCTACAAGAACATCAACAGCGCCCTACAAACCTCTCAGAACCCCTTAGCAACCACCTGGTTTCTGGAAACCACTCCAAACCCCTTAGCAATCCCCTAGCAACTTTATAGCAACCACCGCAACATTCTTTCTTCAGATGTAAAGATCTTGTTAGTATACTTCCTCTAAGACACAGCAGTCAACAGAACAACAGTACAGCCTTTCTTAGAAGGCTTCACCTGGGGCAACCCAGATTAAGTGCCCTGTTTAAAGACACAGTGGTGGTAGCTTATGAATTGCCCCGTCTGGCCTTGGAACCTTGGAAAGTTTGTATTTGGTTTATCTTTAACTAAGCCATCCTTAGTTGAACTATTTTTACCACAGAGGAAAAAAAATACTTCCTTTCTTTTTTCTCTGTGTCTAGTATCAAGCGTGTCACAGTGCATTTTTTTTAGCACATTGTTTATTGTGGGAACTTCATGCATGTCTTGGATGAAGTGTCTGTGTTGTTTTCGCCATTGTGTTTTGGCAGCTGTTCTGGCTGACTGTGACTTTGTGATTCTGATGACTTTTCCAGAAATCCCTGACTGATGGCTGATGACAGCATCTTAGATCAGACAGGCTTTTGGATGCCTCAGTCTACACCGATGGTTTGACACGTTTGAACTCTATCGCAGGTTCCATGAATTGTTTTGGTTATTATGCCAGTGTATTGGCATGGGCTCATGTCTAGCAGTCTAATGAGACCCTGATGGCCAGGCACGGTGTCTACATCATAAGCGGGTGTCTGATGGGTTGGCTGCCAATGTATGCATGAGAGGCCTAGTATGTGCAATTTACCTTATACCCAGATGACTGTGGATTTGATTGTGGGCCCGAGTTAAGGTCCGTTCACACCACGGACAATAAATAACACAATACAGTTTTAAAAATCATTCTAATTTTACAAGAATAGGGAAATCTACACAACAACTGTAATGATAATGAAACAGAGGAATGACATTGTTGGAATCACTTTCAGAACGATTTTTTTCTAGCTGATAAACAATAAAAAAACACGGACAGCCAATCAGAATCCACTTAAATTTAGAGCTTGAGCGTTTAAAGCAACTGTATGTAAGTGTTTTACACTGTAAAATCCAATAGTTTACCTTACTTAGATTTAGT
>NW_015651979.1:0-558 GCF_001515625.1 Sinocyclocheilus rhinocerous
GCAGGAGGGCAGCAGGTGGTTGTTAGCCCTCTGTTTTGCTCGAACTTCACTAGAAATCTGATGTTTGCGGTGTCGCTTTGCTTCTGTGGCAGCACCGACTTGAGCTTGCCTGAGTTGTGTTGGTAGAGGTTTCGTTGTTGGGCATGTGGGCCCGTTGCTCCATCCAACGTTGTCTGGCTGCTTCTGGGGTGTCGACCGGTTTCAAGGGATGCTCCTCCCTTGGAGGGGCCTGATGCTGTGTTGCAGCAGGCAAGGAGTCAGATCTGATGCTGTGTTGCGTCAGGCAAGGAGTCAGAAGTTTGTCCTTCCCAGTACTCCTCAGTTGAGTTTTGTTCAAGGAGCTCTTTTGCTAGTGTCAGCAGCTCCTGTAACTCAGAAGAAGGCGTGTCCAGCTGTCCTTGTGCAGCATCCTTTTGGCACCTGTGTGAAGGGTGTGGAGGAGGATGTTGTGGGGGACTGTCGTTGGATATACCTTGGTGTTCGCAGGATGAGGATGGCCTTTTTCATGGCTTCTCCCAGTGGTTGGTCTGGCACCTGGGTCTGTTGCCATGGTGATGG
>NW_015651980.1:0-1385 GCF_001515625.1 Sinocyclocheilus rhinocerous
AGAATGTGTTTTGAAATGTTAAAAACACCTTGATCTCTGTTAAAGGTAAAGTTCAATTTATATTACACAGTCCAAGGTAAAAAGCAGAAAAGTTAGGAGGTTGAATCAAAGCATAGCTCAGTAGCTTAGTACATGTAAGATTCATGAATAAATTAAGACACAAATGTAATTTCATTTGTCTGAGTACAAGGTTTTATTTTTTCAATATTGCACACTGTTTAGTCCCACTTCTCAAGAATCAGTGATTTGCTAGTTATATAGCTAATTATAGTTCGGGGAACAGACACAGTCTCTATAGTATGATCTCTAGGTGAAAGAGACTGTGTGTAAAAACAGAAAAGTCCTGAATAAACAGGAACAATGGAGATGTGATTAAAGTTTGTGTCTCTCAAGCATCAGTCGTCAGCACCTTTATTAATACTTGTTTGGTATTTAAGTTTGTATCTCTCATAAACTTTTTTTTTTCACCTTGTGAAAAGGTTGTGATAACGTGAAAAAACCCAGACATTTGTCGTGAAATGGGTCAGAAAAAAACGTTATGTTTTCACAACGTTGTAGAAACGTTTTTATAACGTTTTATCACGTCCGTATGTTTCCTTCCAACGTTTTAAAAACGTAGGCTAATTCATACAAGACGATGATGAAAATTGTATACATGTGTTTTAACGTGTACCTACCAATTTAACATACTTTAATAACATAATTTAACATAAGCCCCGTTCACACCGCCAGCGACACACAGCGACAGACCCAGATAGCAAGCAGACGTTGATTCAACGTCGATTTGCGACACGAGCGACAGTGACCGTTGGCGACAGAATGTGGGCGTGTCAAGCGATGCGAGTCAAGTGACAAAAGTTAAGAAATGTTTAACTTTATGCAAATGAACAGCGAATTTCGCGAGCGACACCCAATAGGAGTGAATTATCTGTCAGTGACGCTCACACGTCACCGTCTCGCGTGCAGGCAAGACAGGACAGATTTCTTATATGATTTGACTGTAACCACATATATGGATATTAAAAAAAATTATGCTTAGAAAATAAACTGTTGGCCCGTCTAAAGCCCCGTTCACACTACAAGCGACACGCAACAGCAAAGCGACACAATTCCATTCATTTCAATGGAGAGCTGGCGATTGCCGGCGACACTAGCGACAGCGTCCGTTGGCGACCGGATGGGGCGTGTCCAGTGACACAACAAAGTTCAGAATCCTTCAACTTTATGCAAATGAAGAGTGACTTTCGGGAGCGACAGCCAATAGGAAAGAAGACGGTAGAGCTCATGTGATCGTTCTCCTCTCGAGACGGTAGAGCTCACGTGATCGTTCTCCTCTCTGGGCCGTAGATAAACATATGCAATGGAAGAAAGTAGGCTCTGTTTCT
>NW_015651981.1:0-847 GCF_001515625.1 Sinocyclocheilus rhinocerous
CATGGACACATACTGGACTACAAACAAAAACTGTACAAAACAAAAGGTTTGGGGGAAATTCTCACCCGAAATAAAGGTAATTCTGACTGAAATTAAACTGTGTTGTGACATTCTTTAAAAAGAATAACTGATTGAACAAAATGTTGGCCAACAAAAAAAAACAACAACATAGGATCATACTCATTTGAAACAGGCAGAACAATTACACAACACAGCGATGATTTAAAAGATGGTAAATGCCGGCATAATCAAGTAATGATGTGTGCATGTGTATCAAGTCCAGGTAATTTCTTGTCTGTCACCAAGCTTACCTTGTGACAATGACACTTGTAAATTAAATAATTTTATATATACAGATTTATTCATTAATGTGTAATAGGGTTTTTTTTTTTCAAATGGATTATGAAAACTTAAATACAAGGAGCTCTAAAACATTTTCAGAATTTTTACAACTCCTTTGCTTTAGACCATCTAAATGTTACTAGGGATGCATCGATCCGATACTCAGTATCGGTATCGGCTCCGATACTGCCATTTTCTGCCGGATCGGTATCGATCAGATGAGACCGATCCAAATACGATATTGTGCGTATACTATGCTGTGTTATTGTCAGTTACTACAGTCAAAACGATGAAACTCTCTTCAAGAGCACACAATAACTGAGATTTAAAACTGTTAAAAGAAAAGGCTCAATAAAATATCGGACAGATATGATACACTACGCAGCAATATCTCTTCACTTTTCTATGCGGAGCGCTGCGTGCTGTGAATCCGTGTTGCTTCAAGCGCATCATTCTGCAAACGGGATGCGCATAAGCGCTTTGTGCCGCTCTGTATTGGAGCCAT
>NW_015651982.1:0-263 GCF_001515625.1 Sinocyclocheilus rhinocerous
AATACTGTGTTGTTACCTGAATGATCCACAGCTGTTTTTTTGTTTAGTGATATTGTTCATGAGTCCCTTACTTGTCCCGAACAGTTGAACTGCCTGCTGTTCTTCAGAAAAATCCTTCAGGTCCCACAAATTCTGTGGTTTTTCAGCATTTCTGTGTATTTGAACCCTTTCCAACAACGACTACATGATTTTGAGATCCATCGTTTCACACTGAGGACAACTGAGGGACTCATATGCAACTATTACAGAAGGTTCAAACGCTC
>NW_015651982.1:353-577 GCF_001515625.1 Sinocyclocheilus rhinocerous
TTTTGAATTTGAAGATCAGGGTAAATTGAACTTATTCTGGGAAACATGTAAGTATCTTTTGTAGCTTCTGAAGGACAGTACTAAATGAAAAAATATATTTAGGCAAAATAAGATAAATGTACACATTTTCATTCTGTTCAAAAGTTTTCACCCCTTAATGCATTGTGTTTCCTTCTGGGGCAACAGTGAGCGTTTTTCACTTCCAGTTCTTGTTAATTATATAA
>NW_015651983.1:0-455 GCF_001515625.1 Sinocyclocheilus rhinocerous
ATCAGCAGTTCATCAGATTTAGTGTTTATAGTAGAAAAATACTTTAAAAATTGAAGAAAAAAAGTCCAATAAATAATATGGGGGGATTTTCTATCTCCAGGGTACAAAATAGGGACTGAAACTCAAATGTTAAAATGATGTCACTTCCTGGGTGTTGCCAATAAAAACTGTTTTCGTTTTAAAAAGGACGAAATTGAATGAAAATTGTGCTGTAACAGTGTTGAGTGAATAATATTGGTCAGTTAATTAGTGTAAAATAATTACTTATAATAGTTCTCACTACAGAAACATTGGATTAGTGTCTATTTTTTAAATATAGATTATTGTATCTTATTTTGTAAAAATTTTACAAAATGATAATTTGGTGTAGCGGTTGTCTGCTTTCACTTCACATTTCTCAGATTTTTTAAAACCTTTTTAAACTTCAGGTCTAATGGAGAAGAAAAAACATCATG
>NW_015651984.1:0-428 GCF_001515625.1 Sinocyclocheilus rhinocerous
GTAAAGCTGTCCTCTTATTGGTCAGAGTTCACCTGTTTACGTTCCGCTGCGTCATTCATCAAGATGAATTGACAAGTTCACTCCGCCGGCTTATTGTGGCTTTATAGCTGTCCTGGCAAACGCAAACACTTACGAATGTAGCCGTTACTCCCGCTCTCAGTAACCGCTGACTAACCTCAACATTAACAACAACATTGAAATAAGAGCGCATGCATTTTTACGTGCATCTGACTGACACTCCCGCTCTAATATATCTATCTATATAGAATTATATTTAATTATATTTTAAGATTATATATATTTACTAGTTTCTCCATATAGGAGGCGTCTTGAAGCTGCCATTACCAACAAAGGCTTTTGTACGAAGCTTTTGTATATATATACATATACATATACATATATACATACATACATATATACATACATAT
>NW_015651984.1:480-594 GCF_001515625.1 Sinocyclocheilus rhinocerous
TTTTTTGTTTTGCTTTATTTGTATGTATGGATGACTTGGGTTGTTACCAACATGTGGTGAAAATTTCATGTCAACAGCACCTTTAGAAATGTATTTACTGGGAAAAATGGTGAC
>NW_015651985.1:0-1194 GCF_001515625.1 Sinocyclocheilus rhinocerous
TACTTGCGTTCAGACATTGTGACTGGTTCAGTTAAAGTGGCTGTATGTAATGAGCTACCAGTGAGGGGTGTAGCTCTAATTCTTGGAAATGATTTGGCTGGAAGTAAAGTTGTTTGTCTTCCTGAAGTTACTGAAGTCCCTAGTGTATCTCAGGATGATGTTAATTCAAAAATTTCCCAGCGTATTTCACTCATGTGTTGTTACTCGTGCACAGGCTCGTAAATTCGACAGTGAGATTGATCTCTCGGATTCATTCATGAATTCAAATGTTGGTGACACTGAAGACACGAATGTGGAAGCTTGTAGGCCTATACAAAATTTGAAGCTGGAACCTAAGTTCGATTTCCCATTTGACAAGAGACCGTTGATGGAGGGACAAAATGCTGATGATACTTTGAAGTCCTGTTTTTCTGCAGTGATTGACAAAGCTGAGATAGCTGATCAGAAAATTGCGTACTTTATTGACGACGGAGTGCTAATGCGTAAGTGGAGACCTGAGAGCTTAAAGCAAGATTGGAGCTCTGTGTTCCAAGTAGTTGTTCCTAAGTCATATCGAGAACATGTACTGAGCGTGGGGCATGACCATGAGCTGTCCGGACATTTGGGTATTAAGAAGACCTACCATAATCTTCTTAAACATTTCTTCTGGCCCGGAATGAAGTCTGCTGTTACCCAGCATTGTCGATCGTGTCATGAGTGTCAGGTTGCTGGAAAACCAAACCAGGTTATTTCTCCAGCTCCCTTGAAACCCATTCCTGTAATGAGTGAACCATTTGAGAAGCTAGTTATTGATTGTGTCGGTCCTTTGCCAAGAACTAAATCTGGACACTCATATCTGTTAACGCTGATGTGTTCTGCTACTAGGTTCCCTGAAGCCATTCCTCTACGTTCACTAAAGACTCCGACCATTGTGAAAGCCATAGTGAAGTTCTGTACGACATTTGGTCTTCCGAAATTCATCCAATCCGATCAAGGATCCAACTTTATGTCAAGACTTTTCCGTAAGGTAATGAAAGAGTTGAGTATTAAACACTGTACATCTAGTATTTCCATAAGGTAATGAAAGAGTTGAGTATTAAACACTGTACATCTAGTGCTTACAATCCACAGCCGCAGGGTGTCCTCGAAAGATTTCACCAAACTCTTAAAACTATGATCAGAACCTACTGTCTCCAACATGAGAAAGATTGGGAT
>NW_015651986.1:0-785 GCF_001515625.1 Sinocyclocheilus rhinocerous
TATATATATATATACAGTACTGTGCAAAAGTCTTTAGCATTTTCACAAACAAAAAAAAAGGTTTTAAGCCAGTTTTAAGCAAGTTATTTCTATCTTTTGCTGTACTGTGTCAGCAAAATAATCTTATTTCAAACAGAAAACAAGATTATTTTGCTTACCCCATTGGCAGATTATTTTGCTTGTTTCAGGCAAAAACTCACTTAATTTTGACATGTTTTTTCTGAAAACAAGACAATAATTTGTACTTGTCTAGAAATTCCTTCTTGGTTTAAGAATGTTTAGATTTTTGGCTGAAAACAAGACAAAAAATCTAAGTAAGAAAAGCATTTTTTGCAGTGAAGAAGAAACAGGAAAAAATGTAGACAGGCTAAATTCAGAAGAACTTTGGCAACGTCTCCGAGATGCTTGAAGAAACAATATCGTTTTCATGCTTCATTGCGAAAGCTTTATATTATTAAACATAGACAGTGTGCAAACAAGTTATTTGCTGATGTCAATAATTACTCAGAGCGAGACGTCTATGTCTGATGCTGTTTGATAGAATGTGTGTGCTGTATTTGTTTTGTTTATCTGTTTTGTTTATTCTAAGGCTGACCAGATATTAGCTATGATGACTAAAAAGACTGAGCGAGAGAGAGAGAATGCTGTGCTTGGATTAGGGTCGTCACAGCTCACTGCATCTAACCCAGTTTGCACCAGATGCTCCAGCTAGGGCATGTGCGAGACAGTGCTAGAGGAAGCCAGCGCGTGTCAGCGAGAGGATGAGGAGGGAGAATGATGATGGT
>NW_015651987.1:0-954 GCF_001515625.1 Sinocyclocheilus rhinocerous
CTTGTCACTGAACTGATCTCTGAGGATGAAATAGAGTCTATCACCCTGTCAGATGGACCAGCATTACCAATTCATGTGAGTACTTATACCATTGCTCACATCAATATAACTTCCATTTGTTTTTACAATGAATAGAATTTCCCTGCACTGTATATTTGATTTAAACAGAAACTTTGTATAAATTTTTACTGCAAACAGTTTTGATGCTCCTGATTTCTCCCTAGGATCTTCCAGACCTTGAAGATGAAGAAAATAGCCTGATATTTCCAACAACATCACAGGTAAAAGCAGGGTTATTACAATTACCTAAAACTAAAATCACAAAAAATGTTCCTTGAAATAAATAAAAATTGTAAATATTAATAAATACTATAACAGTATATCAATGATACTTAAATAACACTTTGTGGAAAAAGCATTCAGTTAAGTATATAATTAACATGATAACATTTCCTAAATTGTGATGAAACATTGTGATTACATTTTATGGCAAAGTTGTGGAGATTTACATGTTACATTTTTCAGAGTGTGATCCGCCCAGAGATTCAGGTCATCTCTGGTGATGACACAGAATCAGAAGCTGTTACAAGTTTGTATCACTGGCCCTAGTCAGATGCTGTAGCCACTGATCAATCTCAGCTGCTCAATGTCTCCACTAAGAGAACCTCAGTCAAGCAGCAGAGTCCTGCCTTCACCAGTCAATCAGAGGCAGGAGAGGATTTCCCAAAGCCAGCGGAAAACAGAAAGACTTTTCTGATTGAGGAACTGGACTGTGTTTTTATGGCTGAACTAATGAATGAAACTATATTGTAGTGTTTCCCAACCCTGGGGGCCCTCCAGCACAAACCTTGGATGTGTATTTAAATTTGATGTCTACCTGATTTATAAATTGTGTTTAACTTTAAATCACCTAATCATATTAATCATTTAGTTAAAATAATACAAATAAAATCA
>NW_015651988.1:0-542 GCF_001515625.1 Sinocyclocheilus rhinocerous
AAAAACAAAAGTGTTGCGTTTATAATTTTGTTCAGTGTAGTAAGGAGATATTTGAATTATTTATTAGTGTTTTATGAGTCAGTGTCTCAAAGATGAAGTTGATGATCCTGACTCGCCATCTCATCATTGGACGCGCCTTTAGAAAGAAATGCATCTTTACGGATTACATAATAATAAGAGTTTTTGTTTTGGATTTGAATTATTTCATTTTGTAGCCATTTAAAGCTTTCTATAGATATATTCATCATGTCTGTAAGGAAAAATATTCGCTAAATTTCGGTGCATTTTTGTGAAGCGCTCCTGTTCAAGACCCGAGACGGCAAGCGCATCCTATTTGTTTTCTTTATTTTACAAAAGCACAATGTTTTCTTGATATTGTGAGTGCACACAAATAAAAATAAACCTTTTACAGTTCCGAACGATGTATTATTCTTACCTTTATGAGCAAAAATTAAGGCGTATTTAATTTGTTTCACTGATGTCGAAGCACGCTTCAGCTCTCCGCACAAACGATTGGATATGCACCTAATAGCGCACATTTA
>NW_015651989.1:0-580 GCF_001515625.1 Sinocyclocheilus rhinocerous
CAAGACACATCAGATTTTCTCTAATATACCGCTTTACCTCAAACAGCTTGTTTTCATAATCCTTGGAACCAAACTCAAAATCAGAAATAAAATTAGATTAAGCGCACAGCCTTAAAGTACAAGAGAGATCTCACTTCTGGATTGCGAACAACGAAAACACATCACTGACAAATGTCTTGATTTTATTGCACATATAAATGGTTCGCAAGATACAATTAGCTTGATAACTTCTGTGTAGCAATAATAAATTGTAAGTTTTTTGTTTTCTTTAATTTCTCCAGTACTGAAAGCAGGACCGATAACGTCAGAGCTTATCAATACTACAGTCTTTCATAATTTAGCCGGTTTAATAGCAGGTACAAAGAGAAGCAAAGAAGGATCTATTACAAAGCTACATGACAGTATATCTTGCATCTGCGTTTCCTAAATACATCACAAGTGGAAGAAATCTTCTGCGTTTCCTAAATACATCAGAAGTGAAAGAATAACTAGTCATTTTAAAAACAACAGCGAAGAACAACATTTAAAATAAATTTCATACTTTCTTAAAAGTGTTACAGTCTCTTCTTCAGCTCCCTGA
>NW_015651990.1:0-125 GCF_001515625.1 Sinocyclocheilus rhinocerous
TCATCCCTGGTTTAAACGCTCAATTGTGAGGTTTATCATTTTATATTTGATTTTATTTTTGTGAAAACCTGTATCTCAACTGTAAATCAGTTGCTATTTCGTGGTCTACAACATGAAAGAAAGCC
>NW_015651990.1:530-1176 GCF_001515625.1 Sinocyclocheilus rhinocerous
TTTTGGGTGCGGGGAGGGGCATTTTTTCTTTTTTGCGTGATAAATATGAGCAGCACGGCACAGCGGTTTATATGTATATTTATCCATAAATTAATAAATATTAATTCTGCTGTTAAAAGCAAATAAATAAACTGTGTAGGGGAGTGGTTATTATGTGCAAACAGTGAGAAACTCTATATTTGTGCAGTGTGCGCATGTCAAAAAAAAAATCTATTCCGATTTGAAGCTTGTGACATATAAACATGCTCATCAACCCCATCACTTTCTTTAGCGTTCATGTAAACACTACATTCAGATTCATCAATCGGAATGAATTCAGTCCGATTGAACCGAAAATTGTGCATGTAAACGTAGCCAGTGACAAGGTTAAATATATTTGAAAGATCGTAACATTCATATAATCATGCGAGTTTTTGGCTCAAGGTCTGCATTTAAAGTCACAGCAGAGGTGTTCAGCTGGGATTAGAGTTCTTCCACACTGACTGAATCATTAGGACTTGGCTTTATGCAGACCAGTCAAGTTCTTCCACACTGACTGAATCAATCTATTTTTTTTCCCTTGCCTTATACACAGAGGCATTGTCATGTCAGAATAGAAAAGGGTCCTGTTCAAACTATTAGTATAAAATTAGAAGCACACAATTCC
>NW_015651991.1:0-213 GCF_001515625.1 Sinocyclocheilus rhinocerous
TAGATGGGGAACCGATTGCTCCCCCATGATATTTTGTAAACTGTAGTGATGGGACGATTGATACCGATGCAGTTTTTAAAGCACTACTGTATCACACACTGTGCCGATGCTTGTATCGAAATGACAATACCACGTGATTGATGACGTTTGAAGCTTCGAACGGCATGCAGTATCGGAAGGTCGGGACAGCTGGTTTGGAAAAATCTGCGCTTC
>NW_015651991.1:231-534 GCF_001515625.1 Sinocyclocheilus rhinocerous
TTTGAAGCTTCGAACGTCATGCAGTATCGGAAGGTCGGGACAGCTGGTTTGAAAAAAATCGGCGCTTCGCATGATTCTTGTGTTTGACTTTACATTGACTTGGTTGTGTGTGTGTGTGTTATTTGGGATTCAGTAGGATAGTTTAGAATAACCTCAACACCAGATAGAAACTGAATGCATGTCACACCTCTATTACATTTTATCATGTTTTATAGCTGGGGTCTCAGAGACCCCGAACAGCTCACCCAAAATATGTTAGCTACTACTATTAATTATAATCACACACTTGTATATTTTATATTA
>NW_015651992.1:0-354 GCF_001515625.1 Sinocyclocheilus rhinocerous
TCTGCATGCCAACATGTTTTTGTGTAATATGAAATTGACTAGCGTATCAATAATTTCACATATCAAGGAACCATATTGTTTTGAGAACAGCATCACACATAAATCCGTTACACACGTACACAGACACAGAACCTCGTCAATGTACATCTCATCTCTACATTCAGACATCACATCCAGAATTTTTCTGGTAGTTACACAGATTGGCTCTTTGCCGGTCATAAACATGCCCGTCAAATCGGGCCATGGATTATTTTTCAGACTTCTTACAACGTCCATTTCATTTTTTAATTTTTTTACACGCTTGGAATCCCCCGTACGATCATAATTCGGATCGCATGCATGATCGATGACCGT
>NW_015651992.1:428-542 GCF_001515625.1 Sinocyclocheilus rhinocerous
CTGTTTAAATATAGTCTTTTCCAGGACACGTTTTTCCCGCGCTGCAGCGGCACTCCACTTGCTCATCCTCAGCAGCGCCAGTAGTGTCAGACATCTTTTTCAGAATTCGGTTCG
>NW_015651993.1:0-295 GCF_001515625.1 Sinocyclocheilus rhinocerous
CTTACATTTTTCAAGTGTAAAATTAACAGTCTTCTCCAAAGGCGAAGATCTTCTAGCAGCTGATCGACGTCTCCTTTGTGCAGATATTGCAAACATTGCAAACGCTGAGGAAAACTGTACTAGGTAGGGTTGTGGAGTTACTGATGCTATGAGGTGTTACTGCACCTGTCCCTCTTATGTTCTATTTTTATTAATACTGCAGAACTTATAATTACATACAAGCTCAGGGAAAGATGGTTGTATCTTTAACAATGAACAATCATAATGACAAAAAGCAGAAAACATAAATATAATG
>NW_015651993.1:431-533 GCF_001515625.1 Sinocyclocheilus rhinocerous
TTCAAAATATTGCATTTGTTGTTGTTTATAAGCTTTATAAGCCAAACGAGAGTTAAGTTCAACAAGAAAAAGAGGAAAACAAAGGAGATTTAAGCCGGTTTT
>NW_015651994.1:0-610 GCF_001515625.1 Sinocyclocheilus rhinocerous
ACAGTTCTTCTGTGGCTTTATAGGTAATATTTTCACCTACACAATGTAGCAAAATCAGACAATATTGTGTCTAATATATACCACATTTTAACTTCTTATTGAATTGTTGTAAATAAATATCACATTTGCAGCTGGTCAGTGTTCAAAAAATGATGGGAAATCACTTCATGTAGCCCCAAGAGTGATTACTGATAAACTGTCTGAAAAAAAGAAAGTCACGTTTTAGAAGAAGAAAAAAAATCACCCACTGACTTTCAAAGCTGCTAACAACTTTCTACTTCGAGGACCTTCATAGAAATGTAGTGGAGTGAAAAGTACAATATTTGTCTCCTTGATAGAAATGTAGCGGAGTGAAAAGTGCAATATTTGTCTTTCAAATGAAGTGAAGTTAAAGTCATAAGTTCCCAGAAAAAAATTATACTCAAGGAAAGTACAGATACTCAAAAAGTGTACTTAAGTACAATACTCAAGTAAATGTACTTAGTTACTGTCCACCTCTAGTTGTTTGTCTGATGATAATACACTTTTTCTTGGCTTTTGTTGAAGTGTTAAGTAAATACCGTGGTATATGTAAGGAATAATTGACGACGGGCCGTTGAATTATTAGAAA
>NW_015651995.1:0-516 GCF_001515625.1 Sinocyclocheilus rhinocerous
TGCTGATTGGGCTGACATTTTTGGCACACCCACCAAACAAGAGAATACGTATCTCAAACCCCGTTGCACACCGTTTCCAGGAAACATTTTATATACATGCTGCTGCTGATTGGGCTGACATTTTTGGCACACCCACCAAACAAGAGAAAACGTATCTCAAACCCCCTTGCACACCGTTTCCAGGAAACATGTCGTTCAAACCGGAAACCGTAGCAAAACGGTGCACACCGGTTTGAGCTTGAACTTGCCCCAGGAGTGGTAAACAAAACCGCACGTCTGCCCATTCATTAATACAGAGACATGCAGAATTCGTATTTAAATAGTCGTTTTGCGGCTTAATATTTACAAATACTAGTGGGAGTGGCAGTGCGCGCACATTTGTGTGTGTGTGTGCGCACAACGGGGCGGAACTCCGCTGTGCATGATACAGAGATGGGGTCAGTAAATTTATTTTTTTTCTAATTCTTTTCTTTTTTTTTTTTAAATAAACTTTTAGAATACTTTTATTCAGCAAGG
>NW_015651996.1:0-223 GCF_001515625.1 Sinocyclocheilus rhinocerous
CGGATGGTTAAATTCGCGGTCCGGCGCCGACCGATCTAGCGATCCAGGGGGGCTACCGACACGCGGAGGGTGGCGTTCGAGATCTCCGGTGGAGATCCGCCGGCGCGTTCGCGAGATAGTGACACCAGTCAACACTTTCCCTTTAGTAAGGAGGTTTCTTGTTCAGGCAGCAGCATTCAAGCGTTGTCTTATTCGACCGTAAGTGCCCTGCGAAGTGGACTTC
>NW_015651996.1:283-522 GCF_001515625.1 Sinocyclocheilus rhinocerous
GATTCCAGTTCCAAGGGAACGTACACGTTACATTCAAAGGGCATTAAAGTGCGCGAGACGTGAATTTATATTGTATTTATTTACAGAGGTAGGGGAGAGCGGGGCACAAAGTAACACTTTTTGACTTTCTCAGTTCGTGTAAATCCACATGGGGTTCAGAATATATATTTTTTTTAACCACAGTAATTTTACAATTGTCTAGTACAAATATGTTGCTTTGTTTCATAATTACAGTCTAT
>NW_015651997.1:0-730 GCF_001515625.1 Sinocyclocheilus rhinocerous
CCTATATCCACCGCCTCAATGGCAGGCAAGTATTTCAATTTAGTTAAAACATCGCTCCTCTTCATAACATATGGATCACGTCCAACATATGTTTTGATTATAAATACCTTTCTCTTGTAATAGCGTGGTGGTTGAAGAGAGATCCCCTCATATGATTGTAAAGCGCGTTGGGTGTACAGCAATACAATGGTAAACCAGTCAAAATTTGGTTTGGTTTACAAGCTTTGCAAACTTTTTATGGAACGATATGGACCCAACCGTAATGTTGGAACATGTAAGCAGCCATTTTAATTCTAATGTCAAATATGTGATCAGTGACTTCTGATATGTAAGAATGTGCAATCAAGCCAGTGACTAAAGGATCACATTTTTTCACAAAGATTTAAATATATTAATAATAAATAAATTTTCATATATTTAAATATCTTAAATTTAAATAGAAGAAAATATATTTTATACAATATATGTAAATATATTTTGAAATATATTTTTTAAATAAATGTAAATATTTGATTTTGGCCGTTTTTTAATATTTTTCACTTATATTAAACATATGTAAATATATTTTTATCGGAAATATTTACATATATTTATTTCCTTTATATGTAAATACATTTAGATATCAGACTATGTAAATATATTAATTTGCAATATATGTTCATATATTACTTTCTAATATTTGTTAAAGGGTTAGTTCACCCAAAAATAAAAATTCTGTCATTAATTACTC
>NW_015651998.1:0-951 GCF_001515625.1 Sinocyclocheilus rhinocerous
CTTAGAACTGGACCAGGTAGCAAGGAGTCATTAAGGTTCAGCCCCCCATATTCGAAGGAATAGTTAAACACTAGGCAGTTTTTACCATTGTGAGTGTTCATATTGTGTGGAAAATACCAGTTCTCTCCTGTGGCTCCCTGTCCCTCATTTAGCAGTTTGATGGCAGCACCAGTCAACTCCAGCTTCTTTATCTCATATTTATACACCTCTGCCTTCTCTGGTGACCGAGCGAGCTGACGCTCCATGTCTCTGAGACCAGGCATGACTGCTTCCTTTGGAGCACCAACGAGGGGGAAATCCTTCCTCTGCAATAAAGGTTCCTTCCAGTGCAATAAAGGTGTTGCGTAGCCAAATATTCCATTGACATCAACCCATGTAATCTTGGCCTCCAAGAGACTGATAGCCTCTCGATCCTCCTTAGATCGGGTAGCTTTCTTCTCACATCGGTACGGCAAGACATCGATCTGCCAGAGCCTTTCGACATTCCTCCTCAGCTGTAGTTCAGCAGGGCCGAGGGACAAGAAGAGGCACTGTTGAGCTGTTAGCTGATCTTTCAAGAGTCTTACAGGTCCCTGCAATGTCCACCTGAACCTTGTCTGAATAGCTGCAGGTCCTCCAGAGGGGCCTAGATGAACAGGTGATATGGGAGTAATGAGGTGAGTATTGTCAGCTCCGATTAGCAGCAGTGGGCGTACTCCCTCAAAGGACTGCAGGGGAAAGTTCTTCAGGTGCTGATACTTCTCCAGGATACTCTGAGGGTAAGAATGGTCTGCAAGGCAGAGGTGTTGGGCAGTGAAGGAAGGAAGCTTTCTGAATACCTTCTGTGGCTGAGTTACTGGCGATATCTGGAAGAAGACTGCGGCTCCAGTCAAAGTTTGTACATCCTAGCGGATAGTACGCAGGGCTTTTCCTCGGGACCATGGATTCCAAGTTTGGTCGCTGCAGGGGAAA
>NW_015651999.1:0-553 GCF_001515625.1 Sinocyclocheilus rhinocerous
GCAGTGATAAGTTTATTTAGCTCTTCCTGTCCTATAGTTGTAAAATCGCGTTTGGTCTCGTACTGTATTGTGTACCTTGTCAGTGTCATGCGCTTTGCTTAGCCATTTGTTGTGATAAACAGGAAAGTGTGTTCAAGCGCCAGCAAAACACAGTGTAAAGAAATACTCTTTGAGAGAAGCAGTCAATCAGCAGAAGTTAAAAGCAGCTCGTAAGTGTATTTATTTCTTGTCTCAGTGTTTAGCGCAGTTGTCGTTGCTAGGAAACGCTTGTTTTGTTTACTGTGGAGACGTGCTGAAATCGCGTTTGGTCTCATACTGTATCGCGTACCCTGAAATCGCGTTTGGTCTCGTATTGTATCGCGTACCTTGTCAGTGTCGTGCGCTTTGCTTGGCCATTTGTTGTGATAAACAGGAAAGTGTGTCCAGCTGAATTCAGTTTGAGTTTTGTTAGACGAATATAAAAAGCTTAGTATAACGCGGCAGCCCTCGTGTGAAGAGTGTAAAGAGTGTTTTTATAACCAATACTTACTATGTGTTTCCAGATCCCTACTAT
>NW_015652000.1:0-790 GCF_001515625.1 Sinocyclocheilus rhinocerous
TATGCATAGTATTTTTCTATACTACTGTAATATTTATACGAGTTATATTTGGTACATTATTATGGTCAAAACGACATTGTACTTTGACAAAAATACGGTAACACTTTCTATGAAGCCCATATTTATAATACATTATAAGGCATTATAATGAATGCATAATGCATTATAAAAAAAAAACTTATAATATGCTATATAATCTTATGAATATTCATAAGAACAGTTTTAATGTTTTATAATATTTACTTATTTGTGGTTATAGCTTTTAAGAGTATGATGATTTATAACACACAGTGAACATGTTGCATCCACTTAAGTTACAATGGATTATATTTCTTATAGTTATAACGTATTTTAAGTCTCATATCTTGACATTTTTCTCATGCTACTTTTCTTAAAGCAATCAATGACCACTTATAAGTATAGTAATAATAATTATCATAATAATATTTTTTTTTCCTCAAACAGCCATAAGATCAGATATCAGATCAGATGAATGTGTAATATGACACATTTGCTTTGAACTATTTGTATTGTATCAGTTTGATTATTTTGATGGTACCCTTTAGACAGCTGTTGATAAGTAACTCTGCAACTACATGTCAACTAGCAGTCATTGGAGTATTAGTAGTATGTCTGCTAAATATCTGCCGATACTTTATTTTGATGGTTCCCCAACAGACATACTGACTATAAGTAACTTTGCAAGTACGTCAACATTCTACCTACCCCAACCCTAACCTTAACTTAAGCCTACTAATACTCTAATGAGAGTTAGTTGACATGTAGATGC
>NW_015652001.1:0-336 GCF_001515625.1 Sinocyclocheilus rhinocerous
GGCCATACCACCCTGTCTGCGCCTGATCTCGTCTGATCTCGGAAGATAAGCAGGGTTGGGCTTGGTTAGTACTTGGATGGGAGACAGAATGGGAATACCAGGTGCTGTAAGCTTTAACGTTTTCTTCACTACTTATCTAATACACTGGCCTATAGAGTGGCTCATCTTTAAATAGCTCACTCTTTGTGGCAGTCCTCGCTTATGGCCATACCACCTTGTCTGCGCTCGATCTCGTCTGAGCTCGGAAGCTAAGCAGGCTCGGGTCTGATTAGTACTGGGATAGGAGACCGTCTGGGAATACCAGGTGCTGTAAGATTTAACGTTTTCTTCACTACT
>NW_015652002.1:0-215 GCF_001515625.1 Sinocyclocheilus rhinocerous
CAGGTTATTTGTGAATCTGTCTTTGGTGGCTGGAACAATAGTTCTCCTGGACGATAACGCGGAGCCATATAGTTAATATCAGTAATACCGCAGCATGCACGATACAAGGAAATGGTCAGTAACATCATCACTTTGAGGTACGATATCTATAGCAGTAAGATAAATTCCATGCGATATAATTAAATCTAGCGTATGATTAAAACGATGAGTGGGCC
>NW_015652002.1:447-557 GCF_001515625.1 Sinocyclocheilus rhinocerous
ACAGTAGCCAGAGCAAGAGATACGATACATTTCTTTTGCATATCTGACAGTGTAACATCAAGCATAAGTATTTCGAATGAGTTAAACCTGTGTCCTGTCTTCTGAGTAAC
>NW_015652003.1:0-200 GCF_001515625.1 Sinocyclocheilus rhinocerous
TGCACTCAAATTGAGCGCTCTCTTCTATCGTTCAGTACAAGACACGCCCCCTTACGGCTGATTGGCTACATGTCTGTTTTGGGACTCTGTCAGACACTGCGGTCAAAAGTGTTTTTCAAAAATCGCTTGCTTAGTGCATGCCGTCACTACTAAGGCTAATGTACATAGCGGAAACCCTGATTAATCCTCTGTTTACCGAT
>NW_015652003.1:327-1333 GCF_001515625.1 Sinocyclocheilus rhinocerous
TTTCGATGCAGAGTGCAAATGGCTGTGCATTTATTTGTGTTTTTAACTCGATGGGAGCTAAATGAAACTGTGTGAACCATAGACTGTAAAAAAAGATGGACAACGCATCTCCTATTCCTTCCACTATATAAAAGTGAAGCCAAAGCATCTCAGTATGGCCGCTGCCATCTTGAGTAAATGACGTCATTTGGAGCCAGAGTCTGCGCAGTAGAGATTCGTTTGGAGCCAGAGTCTGCGCAGTAGTGTCTTGAGGTGGAGCAACGGTATCAAACTCCCACAGACCCAATCAACCATAATAACACACCCCGTTTTTATAGCATCAAATTACTAGCTAAAAGTCAAACTTATCACAAAACCGAACCATTGAACATATATCGGAAAATTGTATTGGAAGTGGAATTCATTTTTTTTTTTTTTTTGACTCAAGTCCCATTCGTTTACATGAAGAGGGCAGGGTTTATGACCAGTACTGCAGCCAACCACCAGGGGGCGATCAAAGAGCCTGCAGCTTCACTTTTCAGAACCTGTGAGGCACACCAGAGTTGAACATACTGCCGTTCCCCAGCATGAGATCTGGATCTCTGCATTTATAGGCTTGTAATAAAAAAAAAACAAAAAAAAACACACATGTAGCTAGAGGAGGAACTGACTGCAGCCCATGAGGCAGATGCATCTGTTACTCCTGACCAGCTGAAAAACCTCCATAAGACAGACAAATACAAAGTTTACAGACGGTGTGGAAAACAGCTGGTGCCATTTGAGTCCATGACATAATGTGGTATATTTAGTGTAAAAATGGGCTAATACTCCTCTAAATGTCCAGGTCTCAGGGAGAGGAACTCACACAAAGCACTGATGCCAGAAAGCAGTTATGTGAGAAAACAGCCAAATGATAACAAAACCACCAACTCAAGCAATTTTCTTTATTTGAGAGAAGGACGTAGAGAGCAGAAGAAAATCGCTCTAAACTGCAAGCAAAAATGGAAAACATGCCATATGAATAAAG
>NW_015652004.1:0-904 GCF_001515625.1 Sinocyclocheilus rhinocerous
CTTCAGTGACTGATAGTAGCGCAGTCTCAGTTGAATGACCACTCCCGAATCCTGACTGGTTAATGTCCAGTTGGTTATTCTGTGAAATAAATAATGATACCTGATTGAAAACAATCTCTTTCAAGTGTTTTTGCTATGAATGGAAGGAGAGAGACAGGTCTGTATCTATCTATAGGTGAAATGTTTAATGTAGGTTTTTTGAGCAGTGGGTTGTAGCACAGCCACATAAAGAGGGAGATATTTATAATGCTGCTGATTACTATGATTGCTGTAACATCGCAGCTGTGATTGTTGTCCCTTTGTTTGAGGAAAGGAAAGGAAGCTGGCTTATAGGTGTTCTAGAGTGCAATGCTCAATGTGCTCAATTTGAACAAACTAAGCGATCAATCGCCTCTTACACTGTGCTGTTTTTGACTGTGATTCTTATCTCTCTCACCTTTTGGAAATAACCAAACTTTTTGGATTATTTCACCTTGGGGATTCAGTCACAGGACAGCGCTGTTCCTCGTCGTGCTCCCGGACTTAAAGGGGTCCTATTATGCTCTTTTACAAAGCCCTATTCGGACGGGACTAGTTTTCTAAACTACGTTTGAGTTTCGATTCTTATCAACTGACGTCTGCGATTTTCATGTACCAATTCCGACGGGACTAACATCTCCGTGTTTGTTACAGAGGTGGGAGGGTCTGTTTTGTATGTCTGGGCGTCACAGAGATCACACACTCATGCATGCATTGCGTATATTCGGATTGATAACCATTAGTATAATCAGTTTTACTACAAATACCATGGTGAAGCTAAATGGCTAGTATAGCAAAACCATGTTAATGTGTGGTTACTTTAGTATAACTATTTTTTTTGTTTTTTTTATTTGTAGTAAACCCATGTTTAATTTTCATAAAGGTA
>NW_015652005.1:0-2163 GCF_001515625.1 Sinocyclocheilus rhinocerous
GGTGTGATCGAACGTGTGGATGCTTCGGCTTGGGTGTCTCCCATCATTGTTACAGGGAAGAAAACTGGTGGGATACGGATGTGTGCTGATCTAAGAGAAGTTAACAAAGCCTTCATTACTGACCGTTTTTGATTAAATGCTTACCAGCGTTAGGGGTTCTACAGTCTTTTCTACAATCTATCTAGCTAATGCATACTATCAGCTTCCCCTGCATGAAGATAGTAGAGATATTACAGCTTTCATCATCTATGATGGTCTGTTCAGATTTTGTAGGGTTCTTTATGGCCTGGCGTCGGCACCCTCCGCTTTCCAAAAGATGATGGCCACCATCCTGGAGGGGGTACCAGGTGTCAAAAACGACCTGGATGATCTTATTGTGTACGAAGCAATGGTGGAGGAGCATGACGTGACCCTGCGCACTGTGTTGCAGAAACTGAAAGAGGCAGGACTGGTGTTAAATGAGAAAAAATGTAATTTCGGACAGACTTCACTGCAGTTCCTGGGACACATAATCAACGCATCTAACCTGACCAGGAGCATCTGGATGCAGTCCGTGAAGCTCTGCCTCCATCAGATGCAGCATAACTGCAATCCTTCCTAGAAATGGTGTCGTGGTACTCAAAATTTCTTCCTGGATCTGCGACAGTTGTTGTCCCAATGCGTGAGTGCACTAAGGAAAAAGGACTGTTTGTTTGGACTCCTGCTTCTCAAAACAGCTTTGAGGACATTAAACTGATGCTAGTGTACAGTCCTGTCCTTGCCATTCATTACCCCACACTTCACTCAGTAATTTCAAAAGATGCAAGTGACTACGGTTTGGGTGCAGTGTTCACTCAGATACAATCGGATGGAACAGAAAAACCAGTGGCTTTCACTTCCTGCACACTCACTGCTGCTGAAAAAAAATATTCTATAGTAGAGAAGGAGGCCCTGGCATATGTGTGGGCTACTGAGAAATGGTGAACATACTTGTGGGGCCATCACTTTACACTCCGCACAGACCACCAGGCACTCACTACCTTACTAACCACAAAAAGAATGGGAAGAGCCAGAATGCGGATTGCTCGTTGGGCAGCACGTTTGCTTTGTTTTGATTACAACGTAGTCTATCTGACTGGTTCCCTGAATCACACAGCCGACTGCTTGTCTCGTCTTCCTATACCTGCACCTGCTGATTCCTCTGCTGACGTGGAGCCTGAAATTGTTGCATTCATTTCCTCAACATTGTGCTCTCTTTCAGTGACTAACTTTGAAACTGCCTGTGCTGCTTGTCCTGAACTGGAGAAACTGCCAAAGCAAATCACACAAGGCTGGCAACCCTCCATCAAAGCAGTGAGTCAGGACTTCATTTCATATTTCAGAGTGAGAGACGAACTCTCAGTAAAAGATGCTTTCATTTTCAGAGGAATGAGGCT
This sequence comes from Sinocyclocheilus rhinocerous, assembly GCF_001515625.1. NCBI lineage: Eukaryota > Metazoa > Chordata > Actinopteri > Cypriniformes > Cyprinidae > Sinocyclocheilus > Sinocyclocheilus rhinocerous. The sequence goes on from NW_015652005.1 coordinate 1,416, forward strand.
GTTAGTCCCTGTAGCCCTTCAACACATCGTGATTTCCTTGGCACATGAGGCTCACCAGGGAGTAGTGCGTACAAAACAGAGTTTACGGGAACTTTACTGGTGGCCGCAGATGGACTCTCAGGTCCAGTCAACAGTCTCTACATGCATTCCCTGCCAGTCTAATGACAAAACTCAGGTGACACATCCAGCACCCCTGCAGCCAGTTCAGTTTCCTGAGGTCCCATGGAAAAAACTTGGTCTGGATGTTATCGGACCATTTGAAACAGCCACCCCTGCTTGCAGATATGCCATTACACTCACAGACTATCATGCCAAGTGGCCAGAATTTGCATTTGCCAACAGTGCAACTGCTGAGGATGTTACCAAATTTCTGAGCACTGTCTTTAGTCGTCATGGCAACCCAGAGTGTATTGTTACGGACAATGGTACCCAGTTCACTTCTGTTGTCTTCGCTGAGTTTTTGAAACAACGAGACATAAAACCCATCCGTACATCAATGTACTATCCGGCATCTAACGGCACTGTTGAAAGATTTCACCACGCACTGAAAGGGTGCATCCAGACAGCAATTCAGCATGCACAACCATGGAACAGAGCTGTCACAGAGTGGCTGCAGGTGTACCGGGCAACACCGCATGCCACTACGGGCGTGTCACCAAATGAACTATTGTATGGGAGGAAGATGCATACCAAGCTTAACATACTACCTTGACATGGTGAGGGCAAATGTGATCTTGCTGCTGTCCGT
>NW_015652006.1:0-606 GCF_001515625.1 Sinocyclocheilus rhinocerous
CTTTTTACTTTGAGATCGTTCTGAGGTTAAATACAGATTTAAAATTATAACAAGAAACCGATTAATATCTATGACAGTTTTTGAAATCGAATATTTGCATAGGTATGACAGGAAACACTGGGATCGAACAATGCCTTGGAAAAATTGTTTAATCTTAAAAAATAAAGCATATGCACAAACCCAAAAAGGCAATAAAACAATTATCGAACAAACGTGTCTTATTCTGTGCACTAAACTCCTGAAACATTGGTGTCTCATATTTTAGAGCAGTCAGTGCATTTTATGAAAGAAATCAATTAAAATCTGAAAGTAGGTGTATGTGAAAATATATGTAACCCCCTTTGTAATTGTTAACATTTAATTACATATTTTTTCTTAGTAACTGTAACAGATTACAGTTACATTTATTTTGTGATTAAATTGCGTAATTCCATGACATGTACCTAGTTACTCCCAAAACTGATATTATCTGATATCAACAGCTTTAAGTCACATTACCAATCAGCTTACAACAACATCACTGTCAGCATTCCAACTTTATCTTATTGAGGAATGCTTTCAATAAACAGAATGCCCTGGGGTGCAAAATTAAATGACTGAATAAAT
>NW_015652007.1:0-977 GCF_001515625.1 Sinocyclocheilus rhinocerous
AAAAACATAGACCCGGCTAGAACAAGCGGAGTGATACAAAATTGTCAAAGGGCGTTCCTGTAGCGATACCAGTACAATATCTCACAATACATAAAATTCAAGGCATTGATGTTTGCCTACAAAACCACCACTGGCTCTGCACCCCTTTATCTAAATCCATTACTTCAGACTTATGTGCCCTCTAGAAGCTTGTGTTCTGTAAGTGAACAGTGCTTTATTGTGCCATCCCAAAGAGGCACAAAATCACTTTCACAAACTTTTAAATTAAATGTTCCCTCCTGGTGGAATGACCTGCCCAACTCAATCCGAGTAGCTGAGTCCTTAGCCATCTTCAAGAATCGGCTAAAAACACATCTCTTCCATCTTTATTTGACCCTCTAATTCTAGCACTCTCTATTCATTTTCTAACTGCTTGTTTTCTTAAAGAAAAGGCCTCTAACACTAGCTTTCTCTTTTCTTCTTCTATTCTATCTACTTGTGTTTTTGCATTATTGCTCTTTTGTTGGTTTTGATTGCTTCTATTGTCATCATTTGTAAGTTGCTTTGGATAAAAGTGTCTCCTAAATGTCTAAATGTGTGTATATATATATATATATATATACTGTATATATGAGCAATATCACTCGAGTACGAGAGCGATACCGGCTCTATATCAGCATGGCTATGAAACAACGGAGTGCCTAATAAAACCCTATTTTGTGCGAAACTACTTCCTTCCGCCACGGATTCAAAGCTCAAGTTGACAGTTAAACATACGCCACTTTTAGAATTCGTATCAAGGGCATGTGCTGCTTCAGTTAGGTTATTAGTGAGAAATAATGAGGTTATAAGAGAGAAACAATGCGGCAAGAAGTGCATCCAAATGAAAGAGAGAGAGACCACGAAGCTAGACATTTCTTATTATATTAACTAACGTACTCTATGATTAGCAAAGTGAATAATAAAAAAAAAAACATAGACCCGGCTAGAACAAGCGG
>NW_015652008.1:0-1235 GCF_001515625.1 Sinocyclocheilus rhinocerous
TGCTGAATATCAAATGGTACCATAGCTTCATGTTTTTATTTCTCTACTTTTTACTGCCTAAGCTTTAACCCTTTTCCTATACCAGCTGTGTGTGTGTGTGTGTGTGTGTGTATGTGTATGTTAGACTACTTTAAGTGTTTATGTAGTTAATAAAGTCTTACTTGTATCACACTTGACGTTGTTCATTGTTTGCTCATAACTGGAGTCCCTAATCATACAGATTTATTACTACATGCTCTGAGTAGTATTGTAGCCTACAGTAAGAAAGTTATTTTCCTTAACCAGGAAATTAACGTTCTTAGAAATAACAGAGTTAACACTGAGAGGTCAAATGAATGCTTACAGCGGATCTAAATATTTATAATTAATAATAACTAGTTATGATTAATTATTCATATTTCCCCTTTGAGCTGATTCGCTACATTGTTTTTGTCAGGGAACCCCCTCGTTTAAAAAAAGATCTAGCAAAGAAAATTTAAGGACAGAAGAGAATTTGGTTTAGTCAGTATTAGCAGGAGGAGTTCTTAAGCCTATTCTGTACAAATTCTGTTTAAGATTCTAACGAAACTGAATCAGCCTGAAGCAGTGTGGTAGCAGAGTTGTATTGGAATCGTTTTTTCTAAAGTAACTGAAGCAAAGTGCTTAAGTTTAAAGTTTCTAAAGTAACTGAAACTTGTTGTTGGTCTCTTATAATTCTGTTATGTGGTTTTGTCCGATGTACTGTGACAAATATTGTTATATTTTTTTAAACAGTTGCAGAAGTTGAAGCTGTAAGTGCTTGTTTTGCCTGAAGTGTAAGACATTTGTTATAATTCTGTTAAGATTCTAAAGTAATTGAATCAGCCCGACGTAGTGTGGTAGCAGAGTTGTATTAGACCTATTGTTTCTAAAGTAACTGAAACGTGGTGAGTTGTGATAATTCTGATGAAATTCTAAAGTAACTGAATTGACCCGACGCAGTGTGGTCACATAATTATTTCATAACTATGGTGTTTTTGTCTTGATTTGCCCAACGTACTGTGGCTAAGTAAACTGTTTTAAAGATATAACATAAAACCCGAAGTAGTGTGGTTTTGTCCGACGTACTGTGACAGTGTTACATTTTTAACAGTTTAGTGTAGTGAAATGTAAGGCCCGACGGAGTGTAGCCGTGTCCGGAGAAGTGAAAAATTTGGTTTAGAAGCCCGACATAGTGTGGCTGTTTTATTCATTTGCGTCCAAAGCACAGGAGCTGT
>NW_015652009.1:0-566 GCF_001515625.1 Sinocyclocheilus rhinocerous
CAATATTATTAAAAATTATAAATTATTGACGTTTGATAATTTTTTCTTTTTTTGCTGATGTGTGTTTGATGTACAGTCTATTTCATGATATTGCAACACCACCTCTTAAACAATGTGTGACTTTCTGTAAGGACAATATCAGGCAGACTAGGTCATCAGTTAGAGGTGATTGTTCAACTAAATTTAAGAAAACTTTTTTTGGACAATCAGCTTTTTTTCAGTTAAAGCAGCAGAAAGATGGAATTTAATATCTGTTTATATTAGAGAGTGTACAACATTTAGTGTTTTTAAAACTAAGCTTAAAGTATGGCTTAAGGAAAATCAAATATGTGATCATTGACTTTTTTATTTAATGGAGTATGATGTGATGTTGTATGTATTGTATTGTTTGTGACTGAATATTGTAATTTCGTAACAACATCCTACCCAGGGACTGCAGATGCAAATTAGCTTTATAGCTAACACTGGCACAACACTTTTGTTGTTCGTTGTCCCTGTACAAATAAATGAAACAAACAAAAAAAAAAAAAGTCATGACACACTAACAAATCATCAAATAAAATACC
>NW_015652010.1:0-231 GCF_001515625.1 Sinocyclocheilus rhinocerous
TCAGAACAAAGCAATCGATCTACAGGTGTGAAAGCACCCTAAAAAAACTTTATAAACCGATTGTGGGTCAGGAGGGGTGTGTGTACACCCCTGTGAGTTGCTTTCACACCTGTAGATCGATTGCTTTGTTCCGAAACAGGGATTAAAATTATTACAATGTTGCTTTTTATTCTTGGTGCTGTTCGCGTTCACACGGCAAAGTTTCTAAACGGACCAAATTTGTTAATACAA
>NW_015652010.1:351-530 GCF_001515625.1 Sinocyclocheilus rhinocerous
AGCTGTTCACGCATGTCATCCGTCAGGATGGAACGACAACAGCTTTTTTTTTTTTTTTGTAGCTGTCCTTATATTAATTTATCACTTTGAGCAGGAGTCCAGGATTGATTGGATTGATTGGGTCAGGTGTGAAAGCATAAGGGTGTATTCACACCAGGAAAGTCCGCTAGTTCACTTGC
>NW_015652011.1:0-543 GCF_001515625.1 Sinocyclocheilus rhinocerous
TTTACACTACACACTATGGATAAATAACCAGAATTTTGAGGAAACCGATGTACTGACGTTCAAAAGGACCAATCAAAGTTACAAGCAACAGAAAGGACAGAACTACTCTTATTGCATAGTACCACCAACACACTGATCATTCACACTGCAGTTTCCCAAAAAGCTTCCCTTTTCACTCTTTTTCTCTACTTGAGAGTAGGCCAGTCGCGATGGTCAATATATTGACTTATCGCACGGTATCACCTGTACTATCGCATGTAAATGAGCGCGATAATTTTTGGTGCTGCGATATTGCCACTGATAATTTTCTATAATCATAAATAGATTATTCTAATTTTTACATAATGAATGCCATTGTGCTGCCTCTGTCATCTCCTCTGCTCTCTGTGGCGGAGATGGGGGCAGGGCTCCACACACACACAGAGCGGAAAGTGTCAGGTAATGCAAGCCGCAAGCTTTAGCTCCAATGTGGGAACATTTTGAACCACGAACTTCTCACAGGGCACCATTTCCAGTCCCGCGCGAGAACTCTGATCTCACGTG
>NW_015652012.1:0-804 GCF_001515625.1 Sinocyclocheilus rhinocerous
CCTCCGATATGTCAATACCCAAATCCTGCTCCCAGGTTTGCTTAACCTGTGTGTTGTGTTCAAAACCCTTTTACACTTGTGATGTTCCAGAGCAAAAATGACCCGGCCTCAAAATATTGCTTATAAATCACTCATTATGCTATATTATCACCAAATATTGGATTCAATCTTTTTTGTCAACTTCTTTTTATTTTCCTAATTTTTTGAGTGAAAAAAGCATTATTTATGAATAATTTTCACAATATTAAATAAAAACTGATGAAAATTTGCACTGTTTACCACAATAGTGTGCTTTAATGTTTAATCAGGGAGTTTGTTTTGAAATACTTTTATTTTGTACAAAATGGCACAAAGTCACACTTGTGGTGTTCCCGGTCAAAAATGACCCGGCCTCAAAAAATTGCTTATAAATCACTCATTATGCTATATTATCACCAAATACTGGATTCAATCTTTTTGTCAACTTCTTTTCTTTCATTTAGGACTGGTTTTGTATTTATATTTGCATCTATTTAATCGTAGGCCTCATTTATCTGAAAATAGGCACCTCATTTTTTGAGTGAAAAAAGCATTATTTATGAATAATTTTCACAATATTAAATAAAAACTGATGAAAATTCGTACTGTTTATCGCACTAGTGTACTTTAATGTTTAATCAGGGAGTTTGCTTTTAAATGCTTTTATTTTGTACAAAATGGCACAAAGTCACACTTGTGGTGTTCCCAGGCAAAAAGGACATTACCACGAAGAGACGTAGTAAGGCGATCGGTAAAATAATCCATGTGACATCAGGGGTTCAACCG
>NW_015652013.1:0-902 GCF_001515625.1 Sinocyclocheilus rhinocerous
ACCCATTATGAACGTGTGCATGTCCCTTTGGCTTTGCTGTGGTCGCTGGCACTCGGTATTTTTGAAAGGCCATTTAGCTTTGATTGCTATGTTAATATCTTTGGAAAGCCTCAGCATTCTTGAGCATGGGAGGACTTTTCACACATTTAAAGCATTTCATGCAAATTCAACTATTATAATGTTTTCAGAAAGTAGAAAATGATGCAGTCGTTTCTAAAGCATAGAATCACGCTTAGGACAAAATCAAAGAGTGCCAGACCAAAACTTTTGGGTAAAACAGCACCCTCTAGTGTTTAAATGAGGATGTTGCTGTAATCAAGGCAATGGCAGATCCCATTGATGAACAAACACCAACAAGACTGCCCCAAAGAGAAGCACTTATTCTTACATGGACTCACAAATGCTTCTCTTTGTAGTCATCTAGAGAGTCTTCTTCAAATTAAACAAAACTGAATACAAACCAGTTGGACACAGGAAAGTCAGTCAGTAAACATTTACCCCAGCTGGATAGCACTTTCTGCTTAGGTTGAAAAGAAAAATGCTAAAGATAGAGTAGACATCAGCTGGTTTGCACTCAAGAAGGCAAAGAAAAGAAAAAGTGGTTACAGATGAAGATGCAAAATTGTGGCCAAGTGTTGCCCTATCCTGTAGGGATTTAAAAGTTACAAGTTGGGATCAGAGGCATATGTGTGCAAAACAATTTCATGAGCAGGGAAAACATAAGAAATAGAAACTAGGTCGAGCCTTGCCTGCAGTTCATTTCCTCAGTAAAACTACGCCGAAGAGAAGCACTTATGAACATAGGACCAATCAATGCTCCCATTTGAAGTAATCCTAATGTGTTGAAATCTGTGATTAAATTATCATTGCATGTAGAACTCAGCTTGGAGTCCCAGAAGACA
>NW_015652013.1:934-1186 GCF_001515625.1 Sinocyclocheilus rhinocerous
CAGAAGGCAATTATCTCTTGAAGCACTGGTCACCTGAAACTACTGTTTTCACAGCCATTTTGCGTATAATAACCGGTAAATTATATTTAATTATACGGAGGGGAAAACATGCTCACTACTCGGTATTCTGATTAACCGGAACTGCCTTTATTTGCATATGTCCCTTTTTGGAAGACAGGTCACATGACATGAGCAGTGTGAGGGCAAACCCAATACAAACGTTAACACCCCCACTTGCTCTCATACTGTACA
>NW_015652014.1:0-2504 GCF_001515625.1 Sinocyclocheilus rhinocerous
CTGGAATAATAAAGAAGGAACATATATGCAGCAACATTAATCACATTTTTTCTCTGGAATTTTTATAGCATCAAATTAACATGATTTCAGTGGTGTCAGATATTGAGAAAAAAAAAAGTTAATTCATTTACATGATCTAGTTTAATGTTTTCTAAAAGTGTAAAAGTCTCAGAACATAAATTTGGAAAAAAAACTCATTTTCTGAACAAACAATGGAAACATCTGTTGGTCAAAGGTAGGTACAAGAGGAAGTGGTACTTAGGTGGTCGATGGTCCGGTTCCTGTTGTTGTATTCACACATGACTGAATAACTCTTAGAAGACGACTGGTGAAGGTAGCCTAGATCTAAAACCACCTTAACCAGATTTAATAGAGCCAGTCGCTAGAAGGCGCTGTAAACTAACAGAATAACAGAACATGCTGCTGCCTACAGCAGGTGTTTTTCAGCGTTTTCCCCATCAAGAAGCAAACGCACTGGTTTTTCTTTCAGCACAGCCATCGTTATGAAAAAATCATTTATGAATTTCGGAATCGGTCTTCAGTTGGGTTTTTAGCTTGTAATTCTCTGTCAGTTTGGCAGTGGCTAGGAAACCACCCATAATCAAACGGCCAGTCTTATCAGATGTATTTAAATAATCGCCGTAGTAAACTAATATTTTACTAAGATTTTCAGAAATATGAAGAATCTAGTTGTCCTCGTTTTTTTCTTGTTTTTCGCTGACGGTAAGTCGTGGAATTCTGTTCATGTTTGGTCACTTTCGTTTCATTCAATGGAAACAGGAAGTGGGGTGCATTTGTTGACATTTAAAATATTTTTGGAACTATTTTATAGCGGTAGTAAGTCGTGTATACACCTTAAATGCTTTGTTTTTGGAGGGAGTGTTCCATAAGTGCATCGACACAATAGATATATTTTCCAGATCTACCGCATGTGCTTTGTGTACGTAGTTTGCGTATGTTTACGTTTCAGCGTCGTGACGTCGTTGATGTGGGGTTTTTGCATTGTCGCTGTATTTGCATAAACCATTAAACAGGGCCTTTATTGAGCGAATATTTGTTGTGTGTGCAAACACACTTTTATTTACCTACTTTATTAACATAAAAAAATACTATTTTCTGTATCTTCTTTACCTAGCTACAACAAATCCAATGGTTTATAACTGTGTTACTTATTTACGTAGCCTTTTTGGTCAGATTTGGATTCTGTACTGTTTTATTTATTATTTATTTACTATGTATGTTTAAGTTAGTTTTACATAGGCCTATTTGAGCATATGACATTTAGTTCGATACAATTCAGTGATTATAATCTATGTGTTTACTGTGCAATAGGAGTTATATGTTCTAAATTAATTGTGTATTTGTTTTCTAGCTGTGCTTGGTTTTGAGACCGATGGCGTGAAGTCGATATCAGTGATGGAGGGAGATTCTGTCACTCTACACACTTGTCTAAATCAAATACAAAAATATGACACAATACTGTGGAAGTTTGAAAACACTCTCATAGCTCAATTCAACAAGGCTTCCCAAACGTTCTCGACGAAAGATGGTAATGATGGGAGATTTAGAGATAGACTGGAGTTAAACACTGAATCCGGATCTCTGACCATTAGGAACATCAGAACTAACCACTCCGGATTTTATAAAGTGGACATGATCAGCACGAGCGGCTCCTCAAACAGGAGATTCAATGTGACTGTAATTGGTGAGTAGTGCATTGATGATTATATTCAGCAGAAATCTGAACTAGTTGTGGAATTAACACATTGATTACAGTTGGAAATTAATTTACAGTTGTGAAATGGTCGATTTTAGGTTTTACATGCAAATAAAAAGCATTAAATTGAAAGTTAAAAAATTATTAAATATTTTAGATGAATTAAAACACCATTTATTCATAATGTGTCGCCAAAATTTTTCCCGGAGAGCTGAGAATTTTTTTTAAGTGAGAATCACAACATGACTAGAAACTGATAACAACAACAAAAAAAACATTTAAAGCATAAATAACAGCAGCAAACAATGAAGGGAAGCTTTGGGTTTAAGCAAACAGATAGATCTCACCTGGATTTTTTCATTACATTGAAACTCTATCCTTGTAGTGAAGATTTAATCCGTGAAAGAAGGTCCCATCACGATCAGCCTTTCTTGAAATGGGTCCCTAGGTTTGTGCAGTTCATTCCCTCTGTTTGGCCTTCAAACTCTCTCTCTTTGTTGTCATGTGACCTGCCAGCCCACTCCCATAGTAAGAATCCCACAGTTTGGGGTTTTTTTTTAGACCACATTGTAGTGAGATGGTCTGGTTCCTATATATTATGCAAATAAATCAGAGGAAAGTTGTCACGTGTTTTGTATATTGAACTTTTGTACCTTTATTAATTACAATACTGGTTGTCTAAAACATTAATGTGAAAATTTTGAAGTAGTTACTAATTGTTCCTCTGATAATGAAAAAAAAAATATATATGTTTGTCTTTGTAAAGTTTAGACTAGTATTTAGTATT
>NW_015652015.1:0-587 GCF_001515625.1 Sinocyclocheilus rhinocerous
CAAGACAAATAAAATGTTATTTTCATATTCTAGTGTTCGGGAGGTTTTCGAGGCCTAAATGTATTTTTTCTTTGTAAAATTAATAAAAAAAATAATTGAGATCTGTTGGAACTGGGAAGATGAATTTTTAAACTTTGAAGTGTTGCTAATACAACTCATTGTGTTCTCTCTAGGCATTTACATTTACAGAGTATATTTACATCATGTATTCCCTTCGATTTATTGCTTAAAATATCTTTCTTGGTCCTAAAGTTCTTTAAATACTCTTAAATGTACCTTTATAAAAGCTGCAGAGACACTGCACTGAGGAGGAGGAGGAAGCAGAAGAGGAGAGGACTGGTTCTGCAAAAACTCCACCATCAAACAGAAAAAGAACATTAGAGCAGCAGTCCTGCAAAAACTCCACCGTCAAACAGAAAAAGAACATTAGAGCAGCAGTCTAGTGAAGCAAAGCAACGACAAAGTAAAAAGTTATTTGTGATATTCGTGATTTATTTTACATAAACTATTATTATGCATTGTTGTCAAATTTATTATATTGCAAGATAATTATAATATTGTAAACATTAATTTAAATGATGTGCTGG
>NW_015652016.1:0-588 GCF_001515625.1 Sinocyclocheilus rhinocerous
TGGTCTAAAACTTACTGACTTTGCTCACAGAGTGTATAACAACTTTAATTTTTCGGATAATTTATGTACTTTTATTGAGATTTCTTTCTCTGCTTTGTTTCACTTGTGATGTTCCCAGTCAAAAATGACGAGCCTACAGAAATAGCGTATAAATCTCTCGTTATGCTATATTATCACCAAATATTTCAGTTAGGACAGGTTTTAATTTTTTGATTGATGTGATTGATTGTAGGCCTCATTAATATGAGCTTATTCACCTCTTTTTTTTTGAGTGAAAAAGCATTATTTGTACATAATTTTGTTAATATTCAGTAAAATATGGGGAAAATGCACTGTTTATCACACTAGTGTGCCTTAAAATTTAAGCAGGAAGTTTGTTTTGAAAGGCTTTTATCTTGTAAATGGAACAAAGTCACATTTGTGGTGTTCCTGGTAAAAAAACAAAACAAAAAAAACCTCCATGTTTAAACATTAAAGCACACTAGTGTAATAAACAGTACATTTTCCCCCATATTTTACTGAGTATTCACAAAATAATCTACAAATGTTTATTTAATGGTTAAAATCTTCTCACCTGATTAATTGGTT
>NW_015652017.1:0-723 GCF_001515625.1 Sinocyclocheilus rhinocerous
TATATATATATATAAAGCCAAATGCCCTTAATAAAAAGTTAAAACAACGATGTCGGATGATTTTGAAGTTGGAGGAGAACATAAGATGGAGTTTTTTGCCCTACCCCACCTTTTTGAACCACAGTACACAAATGAAGAGCTAACCACGCGTGACGTTTCCAGCGTAATGCTTGAAGTCGTGGACTCGCATCGCAGAGCTAGTGCAAGATGAGCATTTGTGGTTAAAAAGTATATATATATATATATAAGAAAATGACTCATCATTTCACTGGATAAAACCCTTATTCCTCGGCTGGGATCTTTTAAATGACCAATCGTTTGGCTAGATAAGACTCTTATTCCTCAGCTGGCATTGTGTAGAGACATTTGAAGCTGCATTGAAACTGCAATTTGGATCTTGGCCACCACTGAAGTCCACTATATGAAGAAAAATCCTGGAAAGTTTTCCTAAAAAAACGCTTTTGTCAGAAAAATATCATATTTCAAACGTAATAAACACTTTTTTATCACTTCCGCTATCTGTCATACGCGGAAGCAGTTCCGGCGGATGACGTAGGACGTCAGCGTTGCGTGATTAGTGACGAACGCGAAGAGAGAACAAAACAAAACACCGGTCATGAATTAGAAGTACAAACTGAGGATTTGTAAAGAAAAATGTTGAAGGATGTAACGAATCATCCACTGAAGGCGAGAGTAGTGAGAACCCAAGTGCAGTTTATTTAC
>NW_015652017.1:733-903 GCF_001515625.1 Sinocyclocheilus rhinocerous
CGATGTAAGCCAAGAGGAGACTGGTTTTCCTTTGCTTGCTAAAGTAAACTTTGCTTCCGTGAACTCGTGAGACTAGCATATCTCAGAGGCGCGTGCGCGACGCATAAGCTACATCCTACATCATCCATATGCAGTGTTGGGGGTAACGCATTACAAGTAACGCGAGTTAC
>NW_015652018.1:0-604 GCF_001515625.1 Sinocyclocheilus rhinocerous
TGATCAAATATAGGTGCGGGTGGGTGGCGGGCGGATAATTTGAAGTAGCAGACTCGGGTGAAGTTTGAGCTCATCCGCGCATCTTTACACTACTGACCTGGGTTGCCAGTAGCAAACAATGGAGCGTGCTCTGCTGGACAAACTAAGTAATTACACCATTCAGAAGCATTTAATCTGCATTATATGTTCTGTAAAAAAAAAAAAATTAATATCGGCGGCATATTCGCCGACACGATTGCAATGCAATAAAAACACCCAGAACACCTTAGTAACAGCATAGCAACACCCTGGCAACCACCCATAACATCATAGCAATGCAACCTTAACAACTGTATAGCAACACCCTGACAACCACCCTTAACTTACCAATGCAATAAAACTCTCAGAAAACCTTAGCAACACCCTGGCAACCACCTATAACATCATAGCAATGCAATAAAAATACTCAGAACACCTTAGAAACTGCATAGCAACACTCTGGCAACCACCTATAACATCAGAGAAATACAATACATATAAACACTCAGAACACCTTAGCAACACCCTGGCACCCACCTATAACATTCAATTCAATTCAAGTTTATTTGTATAGCGCTTTTCACGA
>NW_015652019.1:0-537 GCF_001515625.1 Sinocyclocheilus rhinocerous
AAGCGCTATATAAATAAAGGTGACTTGACTTGACTTGACTAGTAACTTACTAGAACTTTGGGAACTTACAACTAATTTCCTGAACCTTTTGTGTGTATATGTGTGTGTGTGTGTGTTTTAGCTTAGTTTAATGTGCCATAGAATAGCGAATAAACTGTTGTTTCATTTATAAAGAAGTATTGTCTTGTGTCGTGTATTTTTAAAGTTAAACTCTGCCCAGATCCGGCTACCTAGCTCGTAGCTTATAAATTATCACAAGCATGTATTAACCTTTGGCCAGGGATAGTACAAATATTCAAATTGGTAAGATATACTGATGTTAACGTCTCGCTGGACGAATGGTAGATACAGTGTAAACTATCAAATTTGGAATCAGTTCAATCAGGTTGATTTTGAATCTTCAGATTCGATTCCCCCTCTAAAAAGAGCTAAAATAAAAGAGTTAAATTCCTTACAGTGTTCTTCTGCTCCGTCTGCTCTGCCGTGGTGGTTTCCTGTCCTGCTCTGGTGGTCTTCTGCCCCGCCGTGGGGATCTTC
>NW_015652020.1:0-226 GCF_001515625.1 Sinocyclocheilus rhinocerous
AGCCAGAACTCAACCTAAAACCGGTTTGTCACACATGGGCCAGATTTGGCCCACAAACAACAAGCCAGAACTCAACCTAAAACCGATTTGTCGTTACATTATGAATACATTATGGTAAGGAAACGAATCGTCATCACAACCTTCAATTTAGGGTTGTGCCGGTATACGATAGTATCGTGTATCGACGATAGTCAGAGATATCGCCTGTTGCTGATTTCTTTGACGA
>NW_015652020.1:448-622 GCF_001515625.1 Sinocyclocheilus rhinocerous
ATTTATTCATGATACAGTGTAGGTAGCTTCACTGATTATAACGGGAGTGTTTTTAAAGAACATATAATACTCGCACTAGACTGAAGTCAGTTATGATGTTCTTGGGTAATATAAATATTCTTTTGCTCATTTCTGTTTGAATAACTGAGGAAATGTAACTGTTTTATTAACTGC
>NW_015652021.1:0-1218 GCF_001515625.1 Sinocyclocheilus rhinocerous
ACGAACAGCTTGTAACACTCCAAAGAGAAGGGAAAACTTGAAATTACATCATATGACCCCATTAAGGAGAGAGTGTGCACGAAAGATATTGAGTTGCTGACTGTGGCATTAAGACATTCATCCCCGAGCAAATGAGGACAATGCAGCAAGGGAGATTGAATGTGTGGTGCATGAACTGCAATCTGTATCTCCTGATGCACCCAGTTTTATTCTGGGAGATTTTAATAATTGTACATTGGAGAAATCACTGGGCCACTTCAATCAGTATGAATCAATGTAACTTGCCCAACACGTGAGGATAACATTTTGGACTTGTTTTATGGATCGATTAAAGGAGCTTACAAGTTACTTGGTAAACCACCTTTAGGAACTTCAGATCACAATACAGTATTACTTGTTCCTACATATAAAACTGTTTTGAAACATGAAAAGGCACAGTTAATTAAGATGAAGGATTGGTCTGAAGATGTGACGCTACATTTAAAAGGGTGTTTGGAATGTACAGATTAAACTCTTTTTATGGACTCTGGTTTTGACATTGATGAATTAACAGATGTAATTTGTAGTTATATGACGTTTTGTGAGGATATGTTAATACCTGTGAAATTGTTTAGGAAATTTCCAAACAGCAAACACTGGGTCACAAAATCACTCAAGATTCTTCTCTTGAAATTAAGTGTGAAATTAAGAGGGCTAAATCAGCCTACAGGGAAAATCTTGAGGTAAAATTGAGAATGGGAAATTTAGGTTCTGCTTGGGAGGGGATGTATTTAATAACAGGTCAGGATAGGAAAAGTAATAAGGGAATTAGTTTTAATGGATTCAGTTCAGATGCAGTTTTGTTACAGGATTTTAATTTTATCTAAGATTTGATGCTTATGATTTTAAACAGGAAATCGATGGGTTGAAACATGAATGAAGAATAAATGGGGAGCATGATTGTTTCTTTTTTAATGTGAGGGATGTGATACCAGTTTTTAAACGGTGTAAAATCAGGAAGGCACCTGGACCTGATAATATAGGGGGTCGGTTACTTAAGGAATGTGCCAAGCAGTTAGGTCCAATATTTTATGACATTTTTGCTCTGTCCCTTCAACAACAAAAAGTACCTGCACTGTGGAAGCAGTCTACAGTGTTTCCAGTGCCAAAAAAAGCATAATGTCCAAGATATTAGATGATTTTAGACCTGTGGCGCTTACATCCTTAGTTATGAAATGT
>NW_015652022.1:0-596 GCF_001515625.1 Sinocyclocheilus rhinocerous
GAGCCCATTGAGCAGAGTGTCTACAAGAAGACTGCCAGAGATTTGACAGATGAAATGAGATCAAACTGTGAATCTCTGAATGGAAGCAGATCAAATCTTGAAAAACACATCCTGAAGACACTGGCAGAAGAGGAGGATTTTGACAAATACATGGACTACATTGATAATCCCAGAGATCACTTCAAGAGTTTCATCAGAGATGAAGTCAGTAAGTACATCAATGATCAGTTCAGTGTCAGTGTTTTACCCAAGATGGAGGAGAACATTAAACTCCTGCAGCAGAAGATCATGAAAGCAGCTCATGAATCTACTGAACATGTTCAAGTGAACAGAGGAGATGCTGGTTTGTGGTTGAAGAGTTTCACACAGCAGCTCTCAGATGAGCTGATCTTCTCTGAAAAACACCTCAGTGGAGTCAAACATGATGATGTTGATTTCAAACTCCTAGAAGCAGTGATAGGAAAATGACATGATGATGTTGATGATTTCAACCTCCTAGAAGCTGTGATGAGACATGAACTTACTGATATAATGTCTGACATCAGCAGTACATTCAACACAGAGACATTTCCAGTAAAGCTGGACTATAAATTCAG
>NW_015652023.1:0-622 GCF_001515625.1 Sinocyclocheilus rhinocerous
TGTGGGTAATGTAAATTAGGATTTATGTAAGTAAGGTAATGTAAGTTAATATTTTTATGGAAAACATGAAAAGAAAAGAATACTTTTGTTTGGCAAAGATGCATTAAATTGACCAAAAGTAACAGTAAAGACATTTAGAATGTTAATAATTTTTTTTTTTTTTTAATTAAACAAAGAATCCTTGAACAAATTGCTCTTTCTTTAAATAAATTATTAAACAAAGAATCCTGAAACAATTGTACAAAAATAGGCAGCATAATAATAACCATTAATAATAACTGAGCACCGATAATAATTGAGCAACAAAATCAGCATATTAGAATGATTTCTGAAGGATCATGTGGCACTGAAGACTGGAGTAATGTCAGCTGAAAATTCAGCTTTCCATCACAGGTCACAATAAATTACGTTTTAAAATATATTCAAATAGAAAAGTTATTTTAAATTGTAATATTCCACAATATTACAGTTTTCACTGTGTTTTATCAAATAAATTCAGCCTTTCTGAGCATAAGAGACTTCTTACAGAGAAAAAAAAAGAAAGAAAAAAAAATTATTCCAAACATTTTGGTAGCCAGTGTGTGTGTATATATATATATACAGGTGCATCTCAATAAATTAG
>NW_015652024.1:0-2297 GCF_001515625.1 Sinocyclocheilus rhinocerous
CTGGAGTGGTCAATTTGTGCTCAGTCTTCTCCAGACATGCATGAAGCTGCTAACAGAAATTGGACCCACTTTTCCCAATTGACTAACACAAAAGCAGTGAGTTTTGTGAGACAACAGTAATTAGATATTAGACAAATTAGACAAAACACCAGATTATGTGGGACAGTCACCTTCAGTGCTCTTATCTATAACTTCATCAGCAAAAGTTTCTCTTTTTTTTCTTTTCTTTCAGTTGAACATGCAAGGCAGTAATTTCCAAATGTTGCTCTCTGGCTTGGTGATGAGCAAAGACAGCACTGAGACACAGTGACAGCAGGGAAGTGAACTCAGCCAGCAATGAAAGCCAAAGGACAGCAGGGAAGTGAATTCAGTCAGCAATGAAAGCCAAAGGATTTCTGACAAAATACAGCTAGACTTCAAGAAAGCCTCCAAAATAGCCCTGTTACATTACTGGAAACTTTCAGTAAAAATCTCATCATCAGAAAGTGGGATGTGAGGTGGGTGAAAAGGAAAGACAATGGAATGGCACTGGTTTGAAAAAGAAAAAAAAGAAAATATATTTATATATCTATATATATATATATATCTATATATATATATATATATCAATGTACCTGCAGAAAGGCATCCGTTTCAAGAAGACACTGGACCTTGGGGACTATGATAAAATATACTGAGGCGTTTTTCTTGAAAATAATTTTATA
Source organism: Sinocyclocheilus rhinocerous (assembly GCF_001515625.1). Classification (NCBI taxonomy): domain Eukaryota; kingdom Metazoa; phylum Chordata; class Actinopteri; order Cypriniformes; family Cyprinidae; genus Sinocyclocheilus; species Sinocyclocheilus rhinocerous. Next base: position 705 of record NW_015652024.1, read on the forward strand.
CTCTGGTTGTATTCTGGGAAGCAAGCTTCATAAAAGGAGACAGAAAGGGAGAAATAGAAAGAGACAGAAGCTTATTTGAGACATAAATAGCTAACTTGGCCAAATGCAGTGCGCAAGAAGTTACTCACTCAGATCAAGATGAAAGGAAAAACAAGCAGGGTTGTCCAAAAATGAATGCCAAAAAGAAAGTATCTCAGTCATCTAGCCAGCAGCTTGACAGCACCAATACAGAATAATAAAATCTCTTGACATCAGGACCATGGCTGATGTTCTGGAAAAATCCCATGGGTCTTTTTTATTTTATTTTTTTGCTTGTTCAACTCGTAGCAGTAATTCTGTTCATGTTGAAACCCTTGAAGTGTTTTTGTCATCTAGAATTTGACATATAGTTAGGTATTGGTTTGGCATATAACATACAGAATAATGACGGCTTAGATGTATAGATTTGGATGCGCTGATATATGAGTAGTGTTATTCACTATTAGTAGAGTCAGAATAGTAGAGTCAGTGGCTCAAAAATCATATAAGCAAACACAACACTATTTTGAGGCAGTTATTTTCAATTAACCTATTGATTCAGTTAATAAAGCAAACTGGATGAATCAGATGATTTGTTCACAAATTGGAGTTCAACTCACTGAATTATTCAGTTGTCCAGTGGTTCTTCAGTTAATAGCTCACTGGAGGAAGATTTGGAACGGCAAGAAAATGATATTTTGAAAAAGATATTTTGGGCAGAACTGTCTTTTTACAATGACTTGAAAAGGGACCAATGGGTTAAATAATGTTTAGAGCATTAATATACAATAATAGGACAATGTGACAGTCAAGCAAACTTCAGAATTATACAGGCCTTGTGAACCTGGCTTACAAACTGCAAAAAATATCCCCTTATGTCACTGCCTGATTCTAACCACAAACTAGTTTGTTTTGTCACTGTTTGCTTTGGGGAGAATGACAATTACTCACATGAATATGAAATATGCATATATTTACATCGCATAGGGGCTCGCAAAATCAAATTCAGCATGATGAAATTTACATGTCAAAGCTCAAGGTTAGAACTTATTAAAAATGTGGACCATTCCCTGTGGGATACACTGCAATCATTTGTTTGTGAGGGTAAATCATAAACTTCAAACATGAAATGCAGTTAATGAAGAAAAATCGAAAGTAGTGCAAAAATCATGAAGATTAGAGCATATTTTAGAGTTTTAATCACTTTATTCTTTTAATAACAAATACTGTGGATGCATTTGGTTTCTCTATAGGGGAATCGTTATTACTCTACTTCCCCGGGAGCCATGATTCTTTAGTTTTCTTATCTTTTTATATATTTATGTTGCCATTCCTTGAGGAATAAGCTTATAGTTAATGTACCACAACAAACCACACTAGATGTGGCCTTTTTCACTCTTAAATGAAATCAGTTGTTTCAACTTCATAAAGCACCTGTAGTCTCTAGAGGTACCTTTCAAAACACAATCATAGGTATTTGAATCTGCAATATGCAAAGGGCCTCTACATTATGATCAGCCCAGCCAAGAAAATGTCTGCCTAGAGGAAATGTGGGCACTGCAGAGCACACTCACG
>NW_015652025.1:0-777 GCF_001515625.1 Sinocyclocheilus rhinocerous
GTGCTTTCTAAATGACCACATGGTGTAAACACTGAGAAATGTAGGGATTTGTGTGTAGTGTTTTGCAGTAACAGTTAACCAAATCTGACTCATGTGTTAAAGAAGGGGAATAGTGTTTATAGTTCAGCAAAATGGGTGTGCTTTTTGAAAAATGGCGTTATGGTTTTGAAATTTTAGTTCAAAAGCCTGGTTATAGTGTTTTAGCAATCGAGAAAAACTGTATTTAAACGCACAGCTGTTCTAAGCGGATGATGTCATTAAATCTTATTATCAAATGATCACATAAAGCCATATTAATAAAGCCGTTTATTACGGTGTTTATTCTGTTTGGTTTTAATAATAATGGTACTGTCACATTCACCATTGTTCATCAATTTTTCGTGTGCAAAATTCAGTCATTTCAATAGGAATCCCTGTGTGAGCAATATTGCTACAGTATTGACAATAGACAATGAACCCTTTGAAAAGTGATATTTCGCAGAGATTGCTAAATTAAGTGTGTTATACCAAAATGTATTTAAGATAAGATAAGATTTAATAAAATAAAATTTTTTAAATAAATGTTTCTGCTATTCAGCTATTAAGCTACTTTTATGCCCATCAATCAAATCATCTCTTATGTTTTCTGCTCATTGCGACAGTGGACTCAAGAACCTCACAGAATGATTGAGTACGATTCGTGAACAGATCAGATTGTTCATGTCAGTTAAAGGGGTCATATGATGCGATTATAATTTTTCCTTTCTCTTTGTAGTGTTACAAGCTCTTGGTGCATAA
>NW_015652026.1:0-584 GCF_001515625.1 Sinocyclocheilus rhinocerous
GAGTGGGGGACGTTCACAGAGTAGCAAGAGAGAAATCAAAATCATATAACTCATTTTGAGATACTAACAATCTTTTACAAATCAACACTCAAATTTATGAGATTTGAGATTCTGAAAGAACATAAATCACATGCAAGGTCAAAAGTCTATTTTTATTTATTGGACGCCAAAAAGGGCCATCAGCCACTCATATAGTCTTTATAAGAACATGTAAATACTACAGATAATGAAACTGAAAACTACTGATACTAAAAAGAAGGAATTTAAACAAGTGTGAATTCACAGGTTGTCCTTATGCTGTAGACTTTAATGAATACACAAGCTTGTTGAGGAAAAACAGCAGTGGTTGAAATGCTCCTTCAAACATGCTGGAGACTTTAATGAATACACAAGCTTGTTGAGGAAAAACAGCAGTGGTTGAAATGATTGAAAACGCATTCAACCTATGCAGTGCTGCAATTCACAGTCTGCAGTTCCAGGAAAAATGCTGTGGAGCTCTAAATTAATGACAAATGAAACTGACAGCCCTGGTTTGTTTCTGAGGGTGTGTAATTGAATGTGTGCATAGCCAGTGTCTTATTCTC
>NW_015652027.1:0-258 GCF_001515625.1 Sinocyclocheilus rhinocerous
GGATACCGGCTCCACACGAAGGCTATAGAATCTAACGAACATGTTGGGGGTCGCCCAGCCCGCAGCTCTACACATATCTGTCAGAGAGGCGCCACAAGCAAGTGCCCAGGAGGATGCAACACTCCTAGTAGAGTGAGCTGGCAACCTGAATGGGCACGGCACACCCTGTGCCTGATAAGCCAGGGTGATGGCATCCACTATCCAGTGGGCCATCCTCTGCTTAGAGACGGCATTCCCCTTCTGCCGGCCTCCGTGACA
>NW_015652027.1:572-989 GCF_001515625.1 Sinocyclocheilus rhinocerous
CCCTCTTGATGGAGGCCAATGCCAGCAGGAGCAAAGTCTTCATCGAAAGAAATTTCATCTCGACCGTCTGCAAAGGCTCAAATGGGCCCTGCTGAAGTGCTGTGAGCAATAGAGTCAGGTCCCAAGAGGGTATAGAGGGGGGCCATGGATGATTTAGCCTTCTCGCCCCCCTAAGGAACCTGATGATCAGGTCATGCTTCCCAGCGACTTCTTCTTCAACTTCCCTTCTACGTGGTCATGGTTAGCAGCTATCGCAGTGACATAGCTTTGAGGGTGGAGGGAGACAGCCTTCGCTCCAACCCCTGCTGCAAGAAGGACAGCACGACTCTGATCGGGCATCTTCGGGGGTCTTCTCGGTGTGAAGAAAGAACCTTGATGAACAGGTTCCACTTCAAGGCATAAGCGTGTCTCGTAGAC
>NW_015652027.1:1239-1375 GCF_001515625.1 Sinocyclocheilus rhinocerous
GTTTGCGAAGGCCCCGCGGCCAGCTGTGTGCCAGTGCATCCGTGCCAAGTGTTTCCTCGGTCAGGGAGTAGAACAACTGGCAGTGAGAGGCTTCTGGAGAGGCAAACAGGTGTACCTGAGCGGCTCCGAAACGTCT
>NW_015652028.1:0-590 GCF_001515625.1 Sinocyclocheilus rhinocerous
ATGTTTCTATAAAAACACAAATTTGACCATGTTTGCATTTCATTTGATTTACAGTGTTACTAGGAATCTGCTGTTAAGATCAGTCCACTCATTATGATGTCTATGAAAAATAATTCATGTTTATTAAAAAGTAGCCTGTAATACATTCAATTCCAATGTACATTACATTTCCTTTTACCTATATTTACTGTTTGTTCCTTTGTATTTACAGGTCATGTACTTGAATGCGGCAAATAACAACCATGCATCGACAGCATACCACTTCTTCTCAGAAGCAATCCAAAAATTTGGCTTACCATCAAGGTGAGTATAGTAAAAAAAAAGCAATAGAATTTTATGTCTGTAAATTTGAATATTATTTTTTTTCCTTTTAAATCAGGGTCAGGGGAGACCAAGGAGTGGAGAATGTACAGATAGCCAGGTTCATGTTTTCCTCAAGAGGCACTGACCGAGGAAGTTTCATATCTGGTAAAAGTGTCCATAATCAAAGGTAAAGTATAATTGTCTAAAAACTTCTAAAATGAAAAGAAGTTCAATGAAACTTAAGTAATCTGTAGGTAGCTTTTCAATGTCACTTAAGTAACCAATTA
>NW_015652029.1:0-761 GCF_001515625.1 Sinocyclocheilus rhinocerous
TAAACCAACTCAAACCAGCTGCCATGCTTCAAAACATATCTAACCCGCATATGCTGGTTTTTTCGACAGGGACGTAAGATAATGGTGTTCTAATATGAGAAACTAGCAGGATTTCATCTTGGAATATACAAATGATCACACACATACTCCTGTGCAGACGCTGCTGTTCTGACAGTACTCTGCTGGTAATTAATGTATCTACTTTTTTGTGATGTGTGTGTTTTAGAGCATCTTCCTCTCAGACTGAGTGGAGGGGAGGGCCGGTGCTCTGGGAGGCTGGAGGTGTATCATAACGCTGTGTGGGGCTCAGTCTGTGATGATCAGTGGGACATCAGCGATGCTCAGGTGGTCTGCAGGCAGCTGGGTTGTGGAGCAGCACTGAGGGCTGATGGGAATTCAGTCTTTGGTGCTGGTGAAGGTGTTGTGTGGATGAACAGAGTCGAGTGCAGAGGGAATGAGATTCACCTGTGGGACTGTCCTCTCTCCCTGAAAAACCACACTGACTGCTCCCACAAAGAGCACACTCGACTCACCTGTGCAGGTCACAGCAAAATACTGAGGAACAATATTTATTTTTAGACCATTTTACAGTGTGTAATATTGGTATATTCAGAACATTCATAGCTTTGAACGTGCTTGTGTCTTTGACAGATTTTCCAGATTTGTCAGTGTCCTCTACTCCTGCCACAACAACATCAGCTTCTCCTCCAGTGCGCTCAACATCAGTTTCTCCTCCAGTGCGCTCAACATCAGTCTCTCCT
>NW_015652030.1:0-521 GCF_001515625.1 Sinocyclocheilus rhinocerous
TTGACGTCTTTCTGCGGTTGAAACACTGATTGAGCGATTAACTTAACTTCGGATGTTTAGTCATGTTTATTTCGTGCTGAAACTGGTATTAAAGCAGAGGAGATGATCAGTTCACATGTGTTTCGCGCTTCCGCGTCTGTTGAACTGAGGCGCTACAGCGATCCGTCACTCCACATTAAGCAGCGCCAAAACGGCATTTATTGTCTGAATACGGTAATACAATGGACAGAATTTGAAATCTGAGATTTTGTTTCATATCAAAAGTAACAAAGCACAATGCTTATTGCGATTTATTTGATGGGAGGTGCGCTACAATGTTCTGTTCATTAACTGAAAACAGGCTAGACTAATCGATTCTTGGGATTTAATAATCAATATCTTTCATAATAATGAGAATCGATTAAACTCGAGAAATCAATATTTTTTTACCCAGCCCTATTAATAATCCATAATCTCTAATAATGAAGCAGAAAACGTCTCTTCTGCTTACCAAGGCTGCACTAATTTGATCAAAAATATAG
>NW_015652031.1:0-553 GCF_001515625.1 Sinocyclocheilus rhinocerous
GCAATCACACCTGAAAAACTTTTATTACATTAAAAACCTTTTTCTGTTGTAATTTTTCTGTCATATAGCTTGAAATTACATTCTTTATTCTTATTTTATTTACTGTTTACTTTAATAAGTTTGAGAATGTTTTACTCTACATTAGACTAGTATTTTTTATAGACTTTTTTTTTTATTAAACTTATTTCCTGCAAAAATAACTATATTGTGATATATTATTATCATTAAACAAAATTACTCATATCATGATATAAGACGTTGGTCATATTGCCCACTGCTAGATCACAGTTTCTCATGGAGATACTGTATGGACACTAAGCACAAATTTTCAACAAATATATTTGTTGAGCACCAATACTTTTAATTAACAAAACTATCAGTTCTTAAAAAAAAGCTCAGAAATAGATTATCACAAAACCACTATGTTTTATGTCAATACCTGGTAGATCTTCTGCAAGCATCTCTTCTCTTGCTTCTTTGTAGACTTTGGCCAATGGAGCATGTCTTTGAACAAGCTCAAGCACCTTATACTTAAGCACAATACTGGTAAAGC
>NW_015652032.1:0-184 GCF_001515625.1 Sinocyclocheilus rhinocerous
TTTGCATAAAAATATCCAGAATTTAATGTGAATAAAATAAAAATCTATTAAAAAATTTTTTAAAAACCTACATAAAAAAATTTATAAAAATGGACCAATATAAACTTTCTGGACCAAAAAATAAATAAATAGTGTCATTTTTGGCCTTCGGGTCATTTTGACCCACGAGGGACACTTTTGTTAT
>NW_015652032.1:405-1803 GCF_001515625.1 Sinocyclocheilus rhinocerous
TTGCAACATTTTGGTCTCCCTCCCTCCCCACACTTTCTGTATTCATGATCCCCCCCCCACACCTAGCACATTTACTTTTTCGTTACCTGCGCGCGAGTGAACCGTCCGCGGGAGTGCCGAAGCAGTTATTTATTTGTATGGAAACTAATTAATTCAACTAACAAAGCGATTACACATATAAACACTTAAAAAATATACTCTGCAGTGTCACCTGCAGCTTTTCCCGAAGCATTGGGAACTTTTAGTAACTCCCCACTCTCCAACTTCTCCCTGATGCTCTGCATGGTCAACTGTCACCTGTATAGCCTACTAATGTGTGCGTGTATGAGTTGCGTATTGCGTAGATGATGTATAGGTTAATACTTATAATATAATCAATATAACTATATTTCATACTGTAGCCTATGTGTGCTCTGCGCGTATATGGACACAAGAGTAAGGAGAGAAGCTAAATGAGCCCGAGTTCAACCCGAGCCCAATCTTTAAAAAAAAATTAAAATGGCCCGAGCCCGGCCCGAATGGACTCGACGGGCGTGTCAGGACTCGACGGGCTTGCTTCCCTATACTTTATCTGTTTAATGTGTATTGCCATCCTCGAGGCCTACTTTACAATAAACACAGACCATTGCATGCAATTATTTCTTTTGGAATCAAAACCTTTTTTTTTTTGTTCTTTAAATTTTGGAGGAACATTTTCTGAGTGTCCTTACCACTACAGGGAAACTCTGGCAAACAACACTAACTAATTATATAAGCAAAAACTGCTTACCTCTATTCGTGGCCACTGAGTTAGTGTTGTTCGTCGTGCCAGCCCAAAGTGGTCTTCACCCTCTTGCCCTTTTCCAATCCTGTTCGTGACGCCAATTTGTGGTGGCTTCAGCTGCTTGTGTGAGAAATCACTCTCAAAGTCTTGATGTTTTGATGCCAGAAGATAGACTTTATTGTAAGAGACAATGTCGCCGATAAACTCTGCAGAGAATATTACGGACGAGCTGTTCACATTTGCCGCACACACGCAGCCTGTCTCGTAATGCTTGTTTATACTCGCACCTGGCTCCGCACCGCAAGTCTCCACGAGCGCATCTGGCAGTATGGATGAGGCTTGACACACGCGCACAACCTGTGTCGACTCGCGAATGTAAATTCAGTCTAACTGCTTTGCTAATTTCACTTGGATGAAATGAAACATTCAGCACATTTTCCACTTGCTCTTAAAATCCCAAATACTTAAAATGAATAAATCAATGTAATACTTTAATAATTGACTTAAGAAATACAGTTCTATCAGCCTATGTAACATATGCAATACTTGAACTATTTCTTTAGTCAATTATTAATTTATCAAAAATAAATAAATCTTTTCTGTGAAATTCATTAAATTAATTCTGTAAAAGTAGT
>NW_015652033.1:0-438 GCF_001515625.1 Sinocyclocheilus rhinocerous
AAGGTAGGCTATTGATGCTTTTTGCAGTGCAAATTTTGTTTGTGAATAAAATAAAATAGTTTTAGTCAGTTATTTTACCTACGGATCGCTGCATTTCTTACAGAATTCTGCTCATTCTAAATCGAATGCAGATGAAGTAGCACTGTATAAGATTACATTTGTTTGAATGCATTATTGAGAGAGCAGTTGCGTGTGAATAAGTGTTGTACCTGTTTAAATCATGCTTTCACTTGAAAATATTAAATATCTAGAGGGAACAAACAAATTCCTTAATAACTACCCCATAACTTCCCGCTATGTCCATTGCCATCAACATAGCCTTCACATTCTTTCTGATTTGAGTGATCCTTCTCTATCAAGCTAGCTAAATATGTTTAACGTGAATTCTTGCTAAATGTGCAGTTATATTACGGGCCGTTGGCATGAATTGTACTCGTG
>NW_015652033.1:781-1763 GCF_001515625.1 Sinocyclocheilus rhinocerous
GAATCGAGTGTACGTCTCGAGGCCCTCTTTTGAATGAGACCACCCTCGCGTCAATAGCACCCGGGGTTCGGGAGTTACGGGCAGTTAAATTCGCGGTCCGGCTCCGACCGATCTAGCGATCCCGGGGGGCGTTCGAGAGGGCTCCTCGAGCTGAAGGGATCCCCTGAATTTGGTGGAGATCCGCCGGCGCATTCGCGAGAGTGACACCAGCCAACACTTTCACTTCAGTAAGGAGGAGGTCTCTTGTTCAGGCAGCAGCATTCAAGCGTTGTCTTATTCGACTGTTAGTGCCCTGTGAAGTGGACTTCACATGATATTCCGCCATGATTCCAGTTCCAAGGGAACGTACACGTTGCATTCAAAGGGCATTAAAGTGCGCGAGACGTGAATTTATATTTATTTACAGAGGTAAATTGTCACACTTCACACTTCTCTAGTAAGTTCCATCTGTGTGTGAAGACAGTAGCGCAAATCCGTGAATGAATGCTCCAAAGTGAAATAAAATTCAATGGAATAAAGTTGAATGGAATTGAATTAAAGTTGAATGAACTTCAACTTTACTGTTCAGTGCACTGATGTCAGACTCGAATAAAGTTTATTGTTAAATTGTTAAATGCCCTGCCTCCATCATTACATATCTTTGTCACGTCATTATAAGTGTTTGATCACCACATTTGAGTGATCATTGCAAAAAATGTGTTTATGTATATATATTCTGTTTATGTATATACTGTATTCTATATATAGTACCAGTCAAATATTTAGACACACGAATGGGAAAGTGTCCAAACTTTTGACTGGTACTGTACTATAATATAGTATACACAAAGAATATCGGCCGATATATCGATATCTGCCTTTTTTTTACCCCCAAATATTGGTATCGCTATCGGCCCCAAAAAAAACATATCGGTCGGGCTCTAGTTGGCATGAATTATACTCGTGATGGAGCGGTGGTGGAGCGCTCTTGGAGCGAATGAAA
>NW_015652034.1:0-507 GCF_001515625.1 Sinocyclocheilus rhinocerous
GTTGACATATTTCCGTCTATAAATGACCACCACGAAAATAACAATGTGAAAAAATAAATAAATGAATAACATAAAAATACAATAAAATGTTAACATTTTAAAATAATAAAATAAAATATAACAAAAAAAAAAACAAATAAACACAATAAATAAAAGTAAAAAAGTAATATTTTTAAAAATGCAATTAATAACATAATCTAAAAGTAATACAAATAAAAGGATATGTATTTTTAAAAAACAAAATAAAAAATAAAAGAGGTAAAAATAATCAAAAATAAAAACAATAATGTAAATAAAATAAATAAAAATTTATTAAATAAACAAAAATATATAGATTTTTTAAAACTGCAATTAAATAAATGCAATTAATAAAATAAAAATAAAAAGTACTAAAAATAAAAATACATTTCAAAAAATTTAATATGTCAAAAAATGCTTAAACATATATATCTTTTATATTTATATATTTTTTATATCGAAGATCTTGCGTTTTGTTAAATAACTAAC
>NW_015652035.1:0-1383 GCF_001515625.1 Sinocyclocheilus rhinocerous
GCTGTTTTGCGTCTCTGAGCAACATGACGGTGTTTCGTTCCTGAAAGAATCAACCGTTTAAATAATTCGGTTCAGTCGCAATGACTCGTTTATTAACGGTGACTTACTGCCACCTACTGGCGGTTTTAATTTATCATTTAAAGTATCTTTTAATTTTTTTAATGATTTCAAATATCAGTATTCAATGTTTTTTGTTTAATATATCAAAACATTATTTATGCATTTGTAACTGCAGGTTAAATGCATTCATGTCCTGCATTAATCGGTGTGTAAATACATCTAAATGCCACTTCAGGTGCAGCTTATGTCTGGATTGCAAAGATGAATTTTGTTGATACTGATTTCATTTGCTTGGTAACAGCCCAAATGTCTTATTATTCTTATTCACAAGTTAAATGTAAGAATCTGACTCAAAAGATAATGCACACTTATAGAAAAATGGCTTTATAAAGGCAAAATGCCCATAAAAGGTAAAATCTATTTAAACTTATTGGAAAAGATTAATTTCTATCTGACCACCACACAGAATATGAAGAATAGCAAAAACTTTAGGAGTCAGCTGTCCACGAAAGTCCTGAAGATACCAGCATGATAACACACTCAATCAGTTGAATGAATGACTCAATACTCACTCATTAAGTGATTTACCGTCACTTACTGGTAGTTCAGTTGAGAAGTATGTTGAAAAGTATGCATTTTTCCCCTCAACATTTCTTATTTGTATACTCATAAATGCATTTAAAACATTAATCTCATAACATTATTTATTGCAGTTGTAATTATTGTTATTTGCAGTGTAAATTATTTAATCTGACTGGTAGCAGCCCTATAGTGTATATTGAATTTATTGATAAATTGTAATAATTTGACATGTAAGATGATGAGATACATCTAAAAAGGTTAAAAATAGGGCTTTGTAAAGGTAAATATGCAGATTTAAGTATGTAAAGCTGATGGAACACTGATGAAAATATTGCTTCAGAATAAACTGTTTACTCCACCAAAAATCTCAGTGATGCGGTTATTTTGCAGGGATATTTTGTATGGAATATTGTCTGCTGACATGAAAAGTTCGCTGTATATCATAGTAATAAATACCATTTATTACAGCATTGATATTTTGTTTTCTTTTTAATTTATACACATTAAATATTACATATATGTATGCAATAAAATGTGTATTTCCATTACAGGTTTAGGTCTTAAATTTCATATAAGGTGGTATTAAAAAGGTCTTAAAAAATCTTAAATTTAACTTGTTCATATCTGCAGAAACCCTGTGTGTGTCTGTGTCTGTGTGTCTGTGTGTGTGTCTGTCTGTGTGTGTGTGTGTCTGTGACTGTGTCTGTGTGTGTGTGTGTGTGTGTGTGTGTCTCTGTGTGT
>NW_015652035.1:1393-2021 GCF_001515625.1 Sinocyclocheilus rhinocerous
AGTGTGTCTGTGTGTGTGTGAGTGTCTGTGTGTGTGTGTGAGTGTGTGTGTGTGTGAGTGTCTGTGTGTGTGTGTGAGTGTCTGTGTGTGAGTGTCTGTGTGAGTGTCTGCGTGTGTGTGAGTGTGAGTGTGTGTGAGTGCGTGAGTGTCTGCGTGAGTGTCTGTGTGTGTCTGTGTGTGTGTCTGTGTCTGTCTCTGTGTGTGCGTGCGCGCGTGAGTGTGCGTGAGTGAGTGTGAGTGTGTGCGCGTGTGAGTGTGTGTGCGCGTGTGTGTGTGTGGTCGTGTGGTCTTTTCTTTCCAGGCAGATTGTGAAGGAGAGCGAGCAGGAGACGAGGTAGATAGAGGTGTAGGAGGAACAGACCATCATGACAGAGAGAAAGTAGACAGAAAACAGTGAGAACAGCGAGAGGTTAGAAAGATGGAAAACAGGGTAAAATAGTGTCAGTAGATCAGATCATGCTGCATTATTACTGCAAATCTATACAGTGGGTAATCCCAGCAGACAGACAAATTGTGCGTTTTGTTTTTCCTTTGGATATTTTGCTGCATTTTTAACCTGTTTGTTGCCATGAAAATAGCCATGACAGCCGGCATGGTGTTAAATGCTTGTTTTTCTCCCAGGCGTCTC
>NW_015652036.1:0-569 GCF_001515625.1 Sinocyclocheilus rhinocerous
ATTGTTCTTCGCTCAGAACTTCTCTGATCAAAAGTCAACCTTTATTACAGTTCCTCCAGAGTTCGGCTGTGTTTGGTGTTTAATGTCCTGTGCCGAGAATTGACTAACAACTACACTGTCCTTCTGTAGCTGCTAAAGTGCTTGTTTTGATGTCAGCGACCTCTGGCGGATGTGACGTGCAAGGATGTCATGAAGTTGTTGTGGTTTTGAGAGTCCTGGTGTGTCTTTGGAACATAAAACTGTTATTCTTGGTTTTACATGAGCGAGAAGAGTGGAGTTTATTTAACCAATCTTTTGTTTTCGGCTAAATATCTTTAACTTTTGTAAGAGGAAGCCTTTTTCCTGAATACTTAATTCTGTATGTATCAGTTTTCTGATTCTTATAAGAAAGCGGTGAATTAAATTTTTCATTCATATATGCTTTCTGCCACAACTTTTTTTTATATTTATTTATTTATATATGCTTTCTGATAGAGATATATAAATAAAACACTTTTTTTTTAAAAAAAATTTTTTTTTATCATATACTTCATTGTGTTGCATTGCACGGTGTAAACAAAACCATGTCT
>NW_015652037.1:0-672 GCF_001515625.1 Sinocyclocheilus rhinocerous
TCGATAATGAGAATCGTTGTCGATGATTTTCATAATCGATTTAATCGATTAGTTGTTGCAGCCCTAGTCTCTTTGACCATTTATCTTGGTTACTTGCCCCAAATTTGACACTGATAATTCAACTCAGGAAGGAGATTAAGTGTTATTTTGTTTTAATGCTGCAAGCTGTTCAAAGCTGTGAAACAGTTGGTTGGTTAGTCTTACTTCTGGTTGGTGATGGGATCTGATTTATGATCATCCTGTTGTCTTGGGCCTCTTTGTGGAATTCAGCTCTTTGTGTTTCAACAACGTTCTGTTTGAATCTTAAATTGTCTGATTCGCTCTGATACGCTACATTGTTGATACAATGAATAATAAGTTTAAAGGGGTCATCGGATGCAAAATTCCCTATAATGATAAAAATCCACCCAGTGTGTTTTTTTAATCCCCATAAATCATAACCCCTTTCTCAGATTAAGCCGTTCACAAATTCTTGGCTGTGTGACATCACACAGACCCAAGCTCCTTCCACGATTGTTGATTGACACTGGTGTTTTAGCACAGACCCGCTCTGAGTGAGCTGTCATCAGACCGCCATTGTTTCGACGCCAGAGCAGATGTAGACAAGAATGTCACCTAAGCAATTGGGGAGGACATTTGTTGGATTTAATAATAGATCTGATAACGTTCAGG
>NW_015652037.1:844-986 GCF_001515625.1 Sinocyclocheilus rhinocerous
CTATTTGATTCTCTATTTCTGCCACAGGACTTGCATTCCGAGGCAACTAGGAATTACACAAGCTTCAGTCTGGATCCAACTAGGGCTGCATGATAAACCGTTGTTCACTGACGAGCTGCGCAAAACCACGTTCATATTCACG
>NW_015652038.1:0-870 GCF_001515625.1 Sinocyclocheilus rhinocerous
TCTGTGAATATCACATATTTGAGCAGACTGACAAGATCAGAATGACAACAAATGTGCACAATACATTTTATTGAATAATCAGTTCAATACAAAAAGGATTCAACAAATAATGTGATATACAAAACAAACAAACTAATGTGATGTGGACTGTTGCTGTATGTTTTTGTAGGTTGTCTGGCTGTATGGTGACAGAGGAGGGATGTTGTTATGTGTCTTCAGCTCTGACTTCAAACACCTCACATTCGAGAGAGCTGGATCTAAGCTATAATCACCCCGGAGATTCAGGAGTCAAGCTGCTCTCTGAAAAACTGGAGGATCCAAACTGCTCACTGGACAAATTCAAGTATGTTGAGCAGGAAGAGGTTTTAGGTTTTATTGTTTAAACTTTTCAGTGTCTCTGGGTATATCTATATGAGTCTAGGAGTTTTTAGAGGATGCAACAATATTTAAGATTTAAAGAGCACTAGTCTGAGGAGTAAAATCTTAACTAAACTGCTCAGACAAAACAAATTAACAACAAAACAGTACTTTAACTCACCCCCTAACTGGCCACAAAACCGGAGCAAACAGTGAAAACACAATAAAAATAGCAGCCTCCTCCCTACAGCTTCCATAAATAAAAGGTACAAACATATTCAAAATGATAACTTATGTTGCAAACATTAACAACTTGTAAATGAAGGAACAAAAAAGCCCAACTTTAAAGGGGACATGGGATGCCCATTTTCCATAAGTTCTTTATTCTTTAATAATACATACATGAATGGTGAGTATTCATTTAACCAAACATGAATACTTTGGTTAAATTCATCAATGGTTAAATTTATCAATGGTCGTGTAAAACAACACCCTTTTTACCTTGTCAAAAAC
>NW_015652039.1:0-502 GCF_001515625.1 Sinocyclocheilus rhinocerous
CAGCCCGCCTCAGCTCACTCTATCCCGGCCTCAGTGCACGCTAAAGCCACGGTCACACTACACTTTTCGTTCCATTGGCTTCCATTCATACGCATGAAAATGCGTCAGACCAGAAACGCAAGCCCATGCGAAAAGTTGTCGCATTTCGCTGCTCTCCAAAGTTCAAACTTGGTGAACTCTGGCCTGCGAATTCGCATCACATGATACCGTGTGACCAACGGCAGATCGATGCGTCACAGCATGACCTCGTATCTGAATTAAAAGAACATAAATTTAAAACTGCAGCGCTGCAGGAAAGTGGAGTAGATTGTATGTTTTTACATTTTAGATGTATTATAATTTGTTATGTGTTGAATTTAAGTTTTCAAAAAAGACGCTGCACAGCGTGACATCATATCATGACAGTTGCAGCATGCGAACGGATTTCGCATGCTCAAAGTGTAGTGTGACCGCGGCTTAAGCCGGGGCTTCCCCTCACGCTAGGCCTCTGTGTTTTTCGTTG
>NW_015652040.1:0-865 GCF_001515625.1 Sinocyclocheilus rhinocerous
GGTGCCTAAAAAGTATCGAACTCGATACCCAGCCCTAACTATATATCCTACTAGATAAGTAGTATTCTGGGTGATGGTATGATGACCCACTGCTACTTAAAGGCAGACGGAGGTCTTATAGTCTCACAGCAGTTCCACAGACACTAAAAAAATTCTCATTTCCTCTTCAATTTACTGAGGAATGAACGACGTGTTCCTCCATTTAAATGAGGAAGGAAATTGCAACACAAGTCCAGACAGTGATGACACTCACTCCAGCACGTTCCCTTACAAACATTGTGTTGTGGAACAAACGGCCGATTAAATCAAGGGCACAGACAGCTGCAGATGCTTGTTTGAGTCAAACTCTGACCTGGACTCAGAAAACATGACAGATAGCAAGTTGCTCGCTAATTAGCGCAGACAGACAGCGGCATGACACCTTGTGAAACGGAGGTTAAGAATAGAAAGAGTGATAATGTCTTTCAAAGCAGCAACTGCTTTACTGTAATCTGTCCAGTTAGCAGCTAGAGCAAACGATCCACAGTCAGTTAAACAGTAGCACTGGATTATCAACTGGCAAAAACAGATTAACTTTCTTAAGAGTGAAGGTGGAATAAATGTGTCCTATGTTATTACATTCATGTAAGTTCTAATGTTCAAGATAATACATTATCAAGATAATCATAATCAAAATAAACCAGGAACTGTCTGAATGTACATTACACAGCTACTTACCAGATAATGTATAAACAGACATAAAATATTGATTTTATTTTTTTTTCTTATGTATATATATATATATATATATATGCGTGTGTGTGTGTGTTTAATATTTAAGATAAATTCAAATTCAAATCAATATTTGATGTCCATTTACACACAC
>NW_015652041.1:0-239 GCF_001515625.1 Sinocyclocheilus rhinocerous
TTTCTTCCCCGCGGTAAGTTACTGCGTCATCAGAGAGAATTGCAGCAAGTTAGCAGAATACAAGCTGAGGCTCACTCTGTTTGTCTCGAGACTTCAGAACAAATGAACGTAACAGCACACATAAACTCAGAAGAAACACACTGAGGTAAGAATTCACAATGTTTAGTTTATTCATAACATGATATAGTTAACAACATGACAAGTGAGCTATTTTGCTCAATATTCTCACTACGCAAAAA
>NW_015652041.1:407-519 GCF_001515625.1 Sinocyclocheilus rhinocerous
TCAAGACATGGGGGCAGAAAATGTGTATATTTATACCACTTCATATACTTCATATAGTTAACACGGAAGAGTGCCTTTTTTCTCAAAAAATTACCATATACAAATGTAATAT
>NW_015652042.1:0-260 GCF_001515625.1 Sinocyclocheilus rhinocerous
ATATAAAAACAATATAAAATAAAAACTCAATATGTAATAATGATGGTAATAATAATTGTAATAATATAATTAAAATACTAACTTTATTTTACAGCAATTGTGCCATATTTAATGGATTTGTTAACATTTAAATAACAATATAACAAAGCTATTATTATTATTATTATTGATTAATTGTAATTGTTATAATATAAAAAAAATACAATTATTATTTTGGTTATTATTAATAAAGACTCCTTTTTTATTTTACAGTACAATTG
>NW_015652042.1:301-602 GCF_001515625.1 Sinocyclocheilus rhinocerous
ATATTTTTTTTAAATATTATAACAATTACAATTAATCAATAATAATAAAATATTACAATATAAAATATTTTGGTTATTTAAATGTATAATAATAATAATAATTATTATTATTCATATTCATATTATTATTATTATTAAATACTGACATTTTATTTTAGAGTGCAATATGATTAATGCAATATAGTTTTTATTGATTTGTTTAATTGGTATATTTAAAATAAGGTAAAAATAATATTGTTAATAATAATAAAAAAATATATGAACTTTGTTTTATTATTATTTAAATTATAATAAATGCATT
>NW_015652043.1:0-827 GCF_001515625.1 Sinocyclocheilus rhinocerous
GCGTTTAACATATTCTGGTCATGTAAATGATAAAGTGTTTTAACAACGCCAAAAGTTATAAGCCATAATGAAGCTATGAAAAGTGACTGACATTTCAGCACAACAGACAGCGACTGCGCGTACTCGCATGGACGACAAATAATAGGCTATCTATCGTTAGCCATTGGCCAATAAATTGTTCAATTTAACTCGCCAGTGTTTTTTGTTAAACGTGTAAAATAAATTTCAGCACAGATACATTTTCACTTGCCTACATTTGAACACTGACTGAACGATTAAGTTATAAAAAAAACCTCTTAATTAATGTACAAATGATTTTTATTTTATTTTTTAATAGTTATATACCTTGTCTTTTTTAAGAATGTTTTCAGTTGTGGAATTCACCTCAGATCACAGTGTAGCTGTAATTCCTGATGCATGGAAAGAAAAATTAGACTAGGTAAGACGTATAGACCTAGACGTGTGCATATTTGCTACATAAATCTCACTGGTTTATGTTTTTTAATTGTTTCAGTAATACAGTTGCCACATTAGAAAATGCACTTATATTACCTAATTTAAGCCCTATTCACACGGGATTAGTATTATCTGGGGACCTTGTGTGATTTTGAAATTACCCCCCCACATCTGAATTTCGTGTGGTGCATTCGCACGGGATAAGCGAAGCCTGTGATTTTACTCGAATTTACTGACTTGTCTCCCGGATACCCGGATGTCAAGGCTTTGAGAGTCCCGTTCTATGGTCCAGATGGATTTAAAAAAAAAGAAACTAATATAGCAAAAAACGAATATAGTTTCGTGCGCTGTGTCATTTACATTTCACCAGG
>NW_015652044.1:0-1126 GCF_001515625.1 Sinocyclocheilus rhinocerous
TTTATTTTATTTTATTTATTTTTATTTCAATGAAATGAATGTACTGTATTTTAGTTTCACAATGTTTTTTATTTAATATTTTGTATTTTAGGGGATTTTATGGTACAAATTTTTATTTATGGAACAGTTATGATCCATTTATTACCTGTTAACCACTTTTTGAACATTGACCTGAAAATGAAATTTCCAACTTAACCTGTGCTAAATCACATTGGAACACAGACTTGAGTTTAAGTGTGCTCTCTTTTTAAAGAAAGCACTTGGCAGATTATTGCTAAGTGAAAAAAAGTATAAAAAACTAAACAAAAGAAGTTATTGAAGTTTATTCATATGATATATGCACAAAAAGACTATTTTAAAAATGTATAGGCCTATGAAATCATTTATTTTCCAAAACGGCATGAAAATAAAAGCCACGAATCTAAACAATTTGTTCTAAATTTGAGGTTGATATAGCAAAAATATGAGATTTTGTTTGGGTCAGACGTACCAAACGTTTATTCCTCTATAGATGAAATTCGCTTCCCATGTGTTTCCAGTGCAGTTCATTTTGACTGTGACCAGTACAAGTGTGACGGTTTCTTTCAGGATCATTTGACCTTTCTGAATCAAGTCCATGTGTGTTCTGTGTTCACATAGCAAGAGCCAAAACCGTACCATTCCAATGAAGTAAAAAACAATAAACATGAAATGTTTAGGTCAAAACTGAGCAAACAAGAACTATTCTGACATCATCATTTCATAATTCTCCGACACACAATTAAACACTCAAGACTCACCTGAAGATGCTTTTACGCAGCAAGAAACAGAGAAATGCCAGAACAACGATGATGAGAAGAGCAGAAATCCACCACAGCTGATCTGTACATGTGAGAGACAATACATTCAACTGAATGACTGAATACATAAACTGATGAAAACAGCTGATCAATAAAAATTATAAATATTGAAATGCAGAAGCACAGAGGTTCACCTGAGAGCTGGAGATCTGGAGTCACTTCCTTCATTCAGTCTTTAAACACAAAGATCACAAATATGAGTCAATATGAGAGAAAAGATTGAAAGTGGATTGAGTGTGAATAAGATCTGCAGTGTTTTATTAGTGAATAATCAGACGTTTATCAGC
>NW_015652045.1:0-486 GCF_001515625.1 Sinocyclocheilus rhinocerous
TCACAAGACATTAATTGATGGAGCTGTTTAAACGTTCGTTCTGACGGCACCCATTCACTGTAGAGGATAGATTTTCATTTTTGGGTAAACTATTCATTTATAAGTAATATTTTGGCTTATGTCTAAAGAAAATATATTATTTAAGTGTATGGTCTTTATAAATAAATTCTATTTTTACTTTGTATGAATGCTTTTGTCTTTGGGAAAATAAATATGTTTGCTTAATATCAAATCAAAATGTAATGTTTGACCAAACCGTAAATATAATTTGAGAAAAACTAATACATTTGGCTTAAAGTTTTATGAAAGTAAGTTAGTTTTTGTTTTAGTTTTTTTAAGTTGGTCTAAAGTATAATATTTTTCAGATTAGTTAATTTGCTTTTTTAACATTTTACAACCAACAGTTATGTCGTAGTCTCTGCCTATCCGGTAGTCCATGTACATGTAAAAAGTGGGGAAAAGCCCAAAAAGCTCATTTTATTTTTC
>NW_015652046.1:0-922 GCF_001515625.1 Sinocyclocheilus rhinocerous
CTGACCCAGGGCTGATGCAGGAGCTGCGCACAGTGACGGACCTCGTCCTGAGAGCGACGAAAGTCACTGTGTGACGGTCACGGCCGGCCTATTTGGCGATGCAGTCAAGAGCTTTTCCCAACAGTTCTCGGCTGCCCAGAAGCAGACGGAGGCTATCAAGCACATCCTGCCCCATCGGCCCACTGCTGCTTTCACCCCGCCGCCTGCTCATCGCCAAGGGCGCACAGCCCTATTTAAATTAATATTAAGCTATCTTGCAGCCCCCCTGGAGGATCACTGAGGCCCCCTAGTGGGCCGCGACTCCCCGGTTGAGAACCCCTGCTGTAGACGGTGAGTCTTTAGGAAAGCACGACCTGATCATCAGGTTCCTGAGGGGCGCGAGGAGACTAAATCCTCATCGCCCTAACCCCGTACCCTCTTGGGATCTTTTTTTGATCCCCCTTTTGAGCCGTTGCAGTCTGCAGAAGATCCTCCTCTATGGGTGAGCATCCATTATAAAACACTATGAAATTTCACGCAAAAATACAATAGGGATCAGAGCCCAGAGAGCGCGCATAGTTCGTGAATCAATAGCAGACTTATGCGTTCCTAATGTAGCCTACGACTTTTGATATACAGGAGTGTCATACATTAGGCACGCGCAAGTTCATTATTATTACTCTAATCGTCTTTACCTTTACATTAGCACGACGGTTTGCTTCATGCAGCCGAGAGATGTAGTTTGCGTGCAGCGGTTGGAAATTTTGAGCCGCCGTTCAGTCTGTATTTAACAGTGCGATGAGGCTTGCTGCGCCGAGTCTGAAGCAATCAATCACAGAACACGAGAGAGGCCGTGCTTTGATCATATTAATAATGAAATAAAAAAATTATAGGATAATATTTAAATTAATATTAAGCTATCTTGCAGCCCCCCTGGAGGATC
>NW_015652047.1:0-275 GCF_001515625.1 Sinocyclocheilus rhinocerous
TCCTTGCCTTGGCGTCGGTTAAGCGAGTGGGTGACTTGCAACCGCTGACAATCAGCGCCTCATGTCTTGAGTTTGGGCCTAATGACTGTAAAATCTTTCTAAAACTAGGACATGGTTATGTTCCTAAAGTGCTCTCAACTCCGTTCAGAGCTCAGGTGATCTCCCTATTGGCGCTTCCCGTTACAGATGGTGAGCAGGGTCCGAACATGCTCTGTCCAGTAAGGGCTCTGAGAGTATACTTGTAGCGCTCTAGCTTGTTTAGTCAGTCAGAGCAG
>NW_015652047.1:470-840 GCF_001515625.1 Sinocyclocheilus rhinocerous
GGAATTTCTATTGGTGAGATCTGTGCGGCCGCCGGCTGGTCGTCGCCGTCCACATTTGCCAGATTTTATAACTTAGACATCCCTGCATTACAGGCGCTAATTATGTATGTTAAATGTTCCACTCTTTCCCCTTGGGCGAAGTTGGTTATATTGGTGCTTCTCAGCTACTAGCTTGGAGCACAATGTGCTCAGGTTCTTAGGGGTCCTTATTAGTGCTCCGAGACTGGGCTCGCAGAGCGAGCAGGATGGTATCTGCTCATAACACGGCGTGATTGGATGCGTTCCCCATACACAACGTGAAGTGTTAATGACGTAACCTCGGTTTCCTGAGATAAGGAAACGAGCGTTGTGTCACTTGCCGTGCTATAAG
>NW_015652048.1:0-515 GCF_001515625.1 Sinocyclocheilus rhinocerous
CTCCCACCCGGGCGACACTACTCCAATAATAGACCATGCAAAATAATTTTTTTTTATTTATAAATAAATAAATACATAAAATTAAATAAATAAACAAAATAATAATAATAATAATAATATCTTTAAAATATTGCCAAGTAATGTTGCAAACAACAATAAAATCAGAAAAGGACTTTAATTGTAAGCGACACAAGTATACAGAAAATATACAGTTATGTCTTTTTTTTTTTCATATGATTTAGTAGAGTTTCGGCAATCAAGATCTGACAGCAACAGCACATTTTTCCACTTGGGCGAGCGCTTTGCGGACAGCTTACCTCGCGCATGAAATCTCCCGCAGACCAGCAAATCACTGAGAACACGCTATAATCCTGAAGAGTCATAGCAATAGAGCGGAGGCGAGAAAGCTGCGGAGAATCCGCTCGCCCGGAAGCAACCGCAACTGACTCAACTGACTTGAAAATTGCCGCTGTTTTCAAATAAATAATTTTACATGCTTATTCCCAACACTTTAT
>NW_015652049.1:0-671 GCF_001515625.1 Sinocyclocheilus rhinocerous
TTGCATTAATTTACATTTACATTATTTAATTTTAAAGCTGTCATCGGGTTAACATTTGTTGTATTACAGAGATGGAATTTTTTTTATTTTTTCAGAACCAGTTCCATAAAACACACAAACACACACACACACACACACACACACACACATTCTTGCATATGTGGTTTACGGGGACTCTCCATAGGCGTAATGGTTTTTATACAAACTTTATTTTCTATCCCCTACAAATTAACAAATTAATTTCAAGAAATGTAAATCTTTTTGGGTCTTCATTCTTCCACCGAACACTAAAGATCTAGAGCATGACAAATTTTCTTAGCCTATAACCAGGGTTGTTATAGTTAACAAAAAAAAAAAAACTTAAATAACTAAATTGTCGTAAAATAACTAAAACAAAAACTGAAATAAAATAAAAACTATACACACACACAAATATAATGGAAAATATTAAAATAAAAACTAATTCAAAATGTTAATAAAAACAATCATTGTATCTTAATGATACTAAAATAACACTGCAAAGGACTGATCTGGTAATGAGTATGCTTTTTATTAGCTCTTTTTTTTTTTATAAAATGGTTATTGATTTAAGTCAGTCCAATGAATCACTCACTCATCAGTCTGAGTGCTTCTTCACTGAATTTCACTTAAATCAGTAAAAATGAATGACT
>NW_015652050.1:0-1447 GCF_001515625.1 Sinocyclocheilus rhinocerous
ACCCTGCATAGACAGCAACGGAACTACCACGTTCAAGGTCCAGAACGGTAGTAAGGACATCGTAAAAATAGTCCATGTGAAATCAGTGGTTCAACCGTAATTTAATGAAGTTACGAGAATACTTTTTGTGTGCAAAGAAAACAAAAATAACGACTTTATTCAACGATTTCTTCTCTTCCGTGTCAGTCTTTGACGCGCGTTCTCGACAGTACCACGACACATATGTGTGAAGCTGCTGACGCAGGAGCCGGTGTTCTGATGTAGAATGTTCATCTCTCTTAGTTCATCATCTGCATATTCGATAAAGAGTTTGAATAAGTAAGGTTGGGCAAAAAATTGCAAGTCATCCACTCTGTTGAAATGTAAAGACATGCTTACGAAGACTGTTTTATGTACAGCATACGTCTTCCTCTGCTTGTAAACAAGGTGCAGCGCATGCGTGTTCTACGTCAGAACGCCGGCTCCTGCGTCAGCAGCACCACATGTAAGCACTGTAGTAATCTCGTTGAAAGCGGAAGACATACGGAAGAGAAGAAATTGTTGAATAAAGTCTTTATTTAGTTAGTTTTCTTTGCGCACAAAAAAGAAATGAACAGCTTCATAACATTACGGTTGAACCACTGCTGTCACATGGACTATTTTTACGATGTCGTTACTATCTTTCTGGGCGTTGAATGTGGTAGTTGCGTTGTTGTCTATACAGGGTCAGAAAGCTCTCGGATTTCATCAAAAATATCTTAATTTGTGTTCCGAAGGTGAACAAAGGTCTTACAGGTTTGGAATGACATGAGGGTAATTAATGACAGAATTTTCATTTTTGGGTGAACTATCCCTTTAAATATCGCAAAATAAGACTTGAGCCCAATTGAGCTGTACATTAAAAATGAAAAGGTTTTAAATGTATTTTAAGATTAACAGTTCTTCACTTTCTGAGCTGACATGTTACAGAGTAAAACGCTGCTCTCGTGTCAGCATACAGCAGATATATGTGAAAAGTTTACTGCACTAAATGATTTTGACAACACTAAATGGGGTAATGATAGAGGTCAAGAAAAAATAAATGAAAAATCTCTAGAAATCTAGTTACAAACATGTGCTATGTTTTTTTTTGTTTGTTTTTAAAAAAAAAAAAAAAGGTTTTTCAAAACTTTTTCAAGACTTAAATTATACATAAAATTTGATGTAACCTATTTTTTTTTAAAAAGTGATATTTTCCTTTATATGAATTCATGGAAGTGTGCACAAATTAATTATTTTCAAAAATGTTTTAAATTTGTGTTTGTTTTTTTGTTTTTTTTAACACACATCACAAATTATTTATACCATATTATCAAGTTTTTGGGGAGTCACATGACATTTTACAACCTGAACTAACCTTGAAGTTTCATAAACATATGTAATTATTTTATATTTTAAAGACTTAAACATCTTTTTTTTTTAAATTTTT
>NW_015652051.1:0-493 GCF_001515625.1 Sinocyclocheilus rhinocerous
TCATTTCACTGTGTGGGGAATTGGCAAATTGGCGCCCCTGCTTGCCGTGCACAGAAGCTATGTGAGAAGGGGAAAGGGGAGCGGGGCGCGTCGCGGGGGACAGTTCACCTCTGGGTCTCTCTCCCAATGGAACGGACAGGGGGGGGGATCCACTGTATAGAGCAATACTCTAATGGAATTAGTTGGCTAAAGTCAGTCACACATCGACTTTCTTCCAAATAACGCACATTTCATTCATAATATTATAAATACAGGCCTATAGTTCCTGCACGTTTTTGTTTTTCTGAATTGTGTGAAATGGCTAATAAAAATAGGTAATACAAAACGATTATGTGGTCACCAAGGTGAACTGGTTTAGTCTTGACTTCTGGTCGTGAGTAACAGTGTTGGGGGGATGGGAAATCTGTTGATTTTTTTTATTTTTTGTTATTGCATTGCAATTGAAAGAATGGGAAATCTGTTGATTGTCGAGTGCCAAATAAACACAGAGATG
>NW_015652052.1:0-891 GCF_001515625.1 Sinocyclocheilus rhinocerous
CTTAATTTTCTATGGTTAATGTTGAGACTGTCCTCTATTTGTGTGTCAACTTTCATAACTTTCCCCACAAGCTGTTCTATGGGCTGCCATAGACTTCACTAATGGGAAAAAAACTGTTTGTTATTCTCAAATAACCCATGCAAAGCTTTATACAATTAGTTTGTCAGTGAAAAGAAAGTATGACACAAAGCTGTTCACCATGTTACCTGTTCTGGAGTCTGGTCTTGAGCTGCAGCTGCTCTGCGGTTCATGATTATCTGAGGGGAAATGCAGCTTTAGCAGTCATTGGTTGATTTGTAGACGTGCTGCAAGGACAAGTATCTTTGGTGTTGCTTTTGTGTAAAAACCATTCTCAGTACAGTGACTGCCATGACCAACCTTCAGAGATAAAATGTAACCTTTTTGTTGATTTAACTGCTTAAAAAGTCATGTGATGAACGAGACTGGTATCATTTCCTTTTGCTGCTCTGTTCAGTAGTAGTAGTTTTTCAAAACACAACAAAATTGTCAGCATTTGTAGATTAAGCTTTGCACAGAGAAACCTAAGTTCATGTGCTAATAATTGCTGTCACATCAGCAGATTCCTGATTGAGTTTGTGTTTCCTTTGCAGAAATCAAAGGAGGGGCCTGTGTATGAAAATATTCCTAAAAAAATTATGATCAAATAGCCTACTGTATCTACTGGAATTGTTAGAGTTCATGCAAGTTTGTGCATCACACGTTTTGGATTGCTTCACATATTCTCTGACAGGATGTCTACATTTGTTTTTCTCACCCATATGCACATATTGTTAATATAATAGTTTAAAATGCTGTTGCTCTGTATTAGTGTAATTTAATGATGCGCAAATAGCATCCAGAAACTTAACTAAAATGTTCTGTGATCTCATC
>NW_015652053.1:0-524 GCF_001515625.1 Sinocyclocheilus rhinocerous
TCAAAACAAACTTTTTACCACTTTTATTTACATAAACTTTGACCATCTATACTGAATAAATAAATACATTTTTTTTTTTTTAAAGTGGATAAACAAACAAAAAAATAATAATTTCTAAAAGCAAAATAATGCAATATTTCTTGGGGTTTATGAAAGGGCGAATACAAAGAAATTAACTTATATGGTCATTTTGAATAAGTATTTACATAAATGTTAGTGTTTTACTACTTCTGTTTACATAAATTATATTACAACATCTAAACTGAATAAACAAATACATATTTAAAATAAATGTGACAATGCATTACTATAATAAATAAATAAATGAATTAAAATAAACAAAAATTTTTTTAAAGCAAAACGATGCGAGATGTCGAGGTTATGACAAATGAATAAATAGAAATGTGCTTTTCTAACATGTACATACATGTTAGTCTTGATATTTGGTACATATTTGCAAGTTTTTTATATATTTGTACGATTTTTAATCTAAACAAACTTCTAAAACTATGTATTTAAACTAT
>NW_015652054.1:0-519 GCF_001515625.1 Sinocyclocheilus rhinocerous
TACACATTTTATTACATATATGTAATATTTAATGTGTTTAAATTATAAATAAAACAAAATACCATTGCTGTAATAAATAATATTTATACAGTGAACTTTTAATGTCAGAAGACAATATTCCATACAAAATATCCCCGCAAAATAACTGCATCACTGAGATTTTTGGTGGAGTAAACAATTTATTCTGAAGCAATATTTTCATCAGTGTTCTATCAGCTTTTACATACTTAAATCTGCATATTTACCTTTACCTATTCTATCAGCTTTTACATACTTAAATCTGCATATTTTTATTTACCTTTACAAAGGCCTATTTTTAACCAAATTATTACAATTTATCAATAAATTCAATATACACTATAGGGCTGCTACCATGCTAAATGTGTGTTAAAAATGCATTTTCCATTAAATGTTTTATTGTATACAGACTAGTGGAAATGGTAGTCAAAAGAGGTATTGTTCGTTTATTAGACCGCTGTATCTGGCACCACTTCATTGCATGACAACAAACAGTTACGT
>NW_015652055.1:0-1302 GCF_001515625.1 Sinocyclocheilus rhinocerous
AAGGAGGCTGCTGCTTACACCCACGAGGTTACATGTAAAGAGACTTGAAAAATCTATGATGTGCTTCTGCAGAACAGAATCAATCCAAAAATGAGAAAAGTGTGTGCCAGACAGGAGTATTGGCTGATTGAGATTCCTGCAGGAACCCCACCTGATAAAGAGAGAGAGATTGTGGAGAAGTCAATTCGTCCTTATGGAATTCTGTTTAAAGAGGTGTAAAACAATCCTCCCAGCTGCCTGCTATCCTGACAACAAGGGGCTGTGTGTGGACATTTAATGCATAATCGATCTTACTATTATTATAATTGTGGGGCTCATATTTTATGTGATGCTCGTGCCTTTTCTCATTTTCGCTTATTTGAGGGTAAAATATTGCTTTTTCTCAGAGATTTCCAATGCATTTCTCTGGCCGTTGCCCTCATTGCATAATGTTTGATTGTATGCATTTGTGTTAAATGCATAAAACGCATACAGTAAAGTGTGTTAAAATGTGTTAAAATCTTGCTTTTTCTCAGAGATTCCCAATGCATTACTCTGCCTGATCCTCTAATTGCATCATTTCAATATTAAGTATTTACGTTAAATGTTATGATAAATTCATAAAAAAAAATTAAATTGTAAATGTGTTCAAATGCATTGAAATATTGCTTTTTCTCACGAGATTCCCATTGCATTACTATGTCTCATGACCTCTGCCTGATTGCATAATTATGTTTGATTGTTTTAATTGTTTGATTGTATGCTTTTGTGTTGAATACATAAACGTGCATTTTGTTAAATGAATCCTTAAATACATGAAATATGTAAAATGCATTGAATATTGCTTTTTCTTACAGATTCACAATGCATTACTCTGTCCAGTGACCTGAATGCATAATGTTTGATTTCATGCATTTATGTTAAATGCATAAAAATGCAGTCTTGTTAAATGCGGTTGATGTAGGATGTATCGTAAAGGTCCGGTGAGAATATGCTAGTCTCGTGAGTACCAAGATTTTGTTCTGCAGGTACATGAACATTTACACATCTATCTTTGCAAACATAAACATTTATTTTTCATCCAATGTAAGAACATTGACTTATTGATGCATTTTATGTGCTTAAAAGTGCATGTTTGTCCTTTAGCTTTGTACATTTTACTGAAGTACCACCATGTTTATATGACATTCCCTGTAAATCCCTGCTGGAAAAATGCTAACTGTGACTGGAACATGATGACTAGTTTCCTGCTGGTCTAAGCTAGATATTAGCTGGTCGACCAGCCGTCATGCTCCAAAAACCAGCATGACAACCTGAAGCTGT
>NW_015652056.1:0-557 GCF_001515625.1 Sinocyclocheilus rhinocerous
TTATATTTTAAATGTTTACGTTTCATGGACGTTAGTGTCTGTGTGTAGGTTGAGGGGAAGTGCCTCTCGGCTTATGTCCAGCGTGGAGCCGAGGAGTGGGGCAATATTTGGCCGGACGTACGGTTCCAGACTGCGCTGCTGTTTTGTCTCTACGGTTTCCGTTGTTTATTGCCCTCGGTGTCTTTATTAGATTTTCTTTCTTTTTTCTTTGTGTCAGTTGTTTGTTTGATGGTTTTGAGAATATTAAAAGGTTATTTAGTTTTCTTTTCTTAACTTTTTGGGTAATAGTGATCGAGACGGCTGATGTGATCTTGTCAGTGATTTATGGGGATGATTAGTCACTTACCCTAATGTTCTGCATATCTCTGTAGTTTTCTTAATTTTACTTTTCTTATTGTCTAATGGTATATTTTGTTTTTGTATTTCTTTGTTAGTGCTGAGAGTTCTCCCTTTGGGGACCTAGAGAGCGACACCATTGATTCGTTAGGGTGCAGTGTGGAACGCCTTTGATTTTCGTTCGTGTGGTTGCAGTGGAGAGCACTAGAGTGTGAGGGCTT
>NW_015652057.1:0-583 GCF_001515625.1 Sinocyclocheilus rhinocerous
AAAAAACAGGAAGGGGGCCAACACTTTTTCACACCACTGTATATACATATAGAATGCTGCACCAAACAAATTTGTAAGGGGACAAATGTAAACAATAAATCAGCTCCATAGCTAATTGTAAGTGATCAAGGGCTTAGGACGTTCCAGTTCAGACCATTCCAAGGGTTTCTCCAGAAGTGGGCACTCATGCAACGTAATCAATGACATACATCTGAGTAAACGAGACGGAGGGAAGTTAACGAGTGAAGGGCATAAAAAAACGGATTGGAACACAGCCCTAGTCTGCCTAGTAAGACCTTGATTAGCTAGTTCAGGTGTGCTTAATTAGGGTAGGAGCTAAAATATGCAGGACAGTAGCCCTCCAGGAGCAAGATTGGACACCCCTGCTGTCGAGGAATACTGACAGCTTATCGATATGTATTTATTTTAAGGCTGGGCAAGTTAACACGTTTTTATCGCGTTAATGCATTAATTGATTAACGCCGACAATGATTTTATCGCGCATTAATGCAGTTTTTTATTATTATGAAAGTCCATTGCTCACTGGCTCTGAATACACATACAGACAAACCATGGGTCACAG
>NW_015652057.1:931-1302 GCF_001515625.1 Sinocyclocheilus rhinocerous
AAATGTTCACGCAATCATGCTGCACGTATGTATCAGAAGGCGCCCCGAGACTGCATGCGCACTGAACCGAGCCAGGGACGGCTAAATGAACGGAGCGATCACACTAGTCAAACGAACCAGGCTTTGGGGATCAAACGTGCTTGGGCACAGTTAAGATTGCCTATAGTGTGAGTACACCCTTATTCTCCCTCATCCCGCACACATGAGTGTCCACCCGCCCGCACTCGCCAATCAAGTGTTGTCCGCGCCGCACTCTGCTGCGTTGGGTCCCGCGATAGTGCAGGGGTTTATTACAGAAAGTGGGTTTTGTTG
The DNA here is from genome assembly GCF_001515625.1 of Sinocyclocheilus rhinocerous. Lineage (NCBI taxonomy): Eukaryota > Metazoa > Chordata > Actinopteri > Cypriniformes > Cyprinidae > Sinocyclocheilus > Sinocyclocheilus rhinocerous. The sequence continues at coordinate 1,244 of NW_015652057.1, forward strand.
GAAACTCAGAGTCCGTTAACCCCAGAAAAGGGAAACTCAAGGTTTTCGGTTCCAGTAAA
>NW_015652058.1:0-1283 GCF_001515625.1 Sinocyclocheilus rhinocerous
AAACACTTAATGATATTTATGAAATAATAATTTATGTTTATTGGTAAAAAAGTAAAACTTACTTTGAAAAGTACACCACTGTTCAACTATTTGGGTGAGACTTTTAATGGTTTTGAAAGAAGTATCTTATGGTTTCTAGGCTGCATTTATTTGATCAGAAATACAGTAAAACAGTAATATTGTTAAATATTATTACAATCTAAAATATCTGTTTTCTATGTGAATATCTGTTAACCTGTAATGTATTTCTGTGATGCGCAGCTGTATTTTCAGCATCATTACTCCAGTCTTCAGTGTCACATGATCTTCAGAAATCAGTATAATATGCTGATTTACTGCTCAACAAACATTTCTGATTATTATCAAAGTTGAAAACAGTTGTGCTGCACAATATTTTTTGTGGAAACTGATACAGGATTCTTTGATGAATAGACATTTCAAAAGAACTGCATTTATTTGAAATAGAAATTGTAACAATATAAACATTTGAATTGTCACTTCTGATCAATTTCATGTGTCCTTGCTGAATACAAGTAGGCCTATTAATAAAAATAATAATAATAATAATAAAAACACTGAACCCAAACTTGACATTTTCAGTCATTAAATGGTTTTACAAAAAACATACAAAACCAATATGAATACAAGCATTTCTATTTTTTTAAAGCATTGTTTCTTTTTCTTTACCGTGGACCCAAGTAAGGATGGAAGTCCATACAGTGAAGCTCAAGTGATTCACTGCTTGTTACAGTCAAACGTAATTGAGTCAGAACACTAAGTATTAACCAAAACTACAGCAGCTTTGCAACCTGCAGTGACTCAATTGCTATCAATCTCAGAGCTCTTTAAGAGTGAGAATACCATAACAGGTGAACCGTTCTAATGTACAAAGAGGCGTCTGGCTGTTCTGTTCATCTTAAAGGAGTGAGCGATGTTTGCAGTGACACTGAGGACTGGGAAAGTCATAGATCGCTTCAGTGACTGACACAGTGATGTAGCTGACCCTTTCTGACCCCATTTGTTTTGCCCATCGTCCTCTGATTCAGTGATATGTCTCTGTCTGCGTTATCTGTCTAGACCTGCGTTCCACTAAAGCGTGTGTGTGTGAAGTGTCGACTTTGTAGGGATCTCTGAGACAGTGGCCTTGTTAACCGATACATTATCTTTTCCATGAGAGATACTCAGAATCGACGTCATGTCGCATCAAGACACAAATGACGATAAATGTGACCCTCTGTTTTGCAGATCATCCCGTGTCACGGTCATCTCAGAGAAACGCAGCT
>NW_015652059.1:0-961 GCF_001515625.1 Sinocyclocheilus rhinocerous
ATGAAATTAAGTTAATTTGTGCATTTGAATGTTTGGACAACACGGTCTCACCCCTATCGGTCTTTGTCAGGCGACGTCACACTCACGAGAATCGAAGTGCATTTTGGGTATCGTCGCCATTTGTAAGGTATCAAAGCCGAGGTGTTCTGTAGTTGGAGAATTGTCTTTTTCATTTGATTTAAAATGGTACGTTCTTGTTGTGTTAAAGTCTGCAATAGTGAATTACATGATAGAAAAGGTCAAAAACTCACCACGAAGAAAGATATTTTAGGTCTCACACTTGAAAAAAAGACTTAACAACAAGAGGCGTCGCCGCGTCAGATGGCCTGGGTTGCAGCGGTGATATGCAAAATCATCATATTTGCCAACATATCTCCGGTTATGTTCGTTTACCCTCGACATTTTCATAAAGGTAAGTAAGAGATTTTTTTAGATGTGCTTATTTTCTGTTTTCTGAAGTAGCCAACATTATATTCACAAGTTATTTAGGGCCAATGCTATTAAACAGACAACCAGGGAGCAGGTGAGCAGAAACTGGTCATGTACCATGAAATGTCTTGCAATCATTTTATGCATAGGTGTAAAGAGATATTTTATTTTATTTCACTAACGTTACTGAAATTAAATATTGTTTTTGGGGGTTTGTACTTAGTTTAAGTGTAATTTAAACTGAATACTTCACTAAAATACATTTCTAATGTTTCTCATTTTTACTTCTTACAATTTTAAAAAGTACTGACTACATTTTTGTACATTTTCATTTCATATAGTTAGGCTAGGTGTGACTAAACAGTAAGTGGGAGCAGTTAAGAAAAAAACACATTGCAGCCAGCTGAGACGATGACCCACCCAGTGTCACTAACTGAATGTAACTTACTTGTGTGTGCGCAGAAGAAAACTGACTGCTGTGGTACATCACCACTCAGTGTCACTAACTGAATGTAACTTACTTGTGTGTGCG
>NW_015652060.1:0-165 GCF_001515625.1 Sinocyclocheilus rhinocerous
TAAAAAATATTTATATTAATTTTATACTAATCTTAATATATGAAATGTGTTTAGTTTACTAAAATAATAGATGAGAGATTATTAAGTCTTATTTTCTGAAAAAGATTGTAAAATTTTGTTACTTTATGGTTAAAACAAGGGGGGGGGGGGCTGCCAATGAGGTCA
>NW_015652060.1:201-1320 GCF_001515625.1 Sinocyclocheilus rhinocerous
CTGCCAATGAGGTCAGGAAAATAATCATAATTTAAAAGGAAATATATTGAATTTTCTGACCCCAATGTCAGACATTTTTCTTGTTTTTAAGCATAAAGCCACTTACTTTTCATCATTTAAGTTATTTTCATCATACAGAGGAAGAACATGAATTTTTGCCTTGTATATGTTCCTAAATTAATCCTCCTCAAAAACCAAGTTCCACCTCAACAAGACAATACACATTCATTACACTTTACACATTAAATAACACTCATTTTTGTATGGAGGCATTCATATAAGTGCTTTAACTGCTCCATATTTCTATTGTGCATTAGGGTTTTTTGCTTATTTCTAATGACTTAAACTAGTACTGAATCAGATAATTTCATCAGCATTTCTCATTCATCTGTTGATATTTTTTTAAGGCACATCATGTCCACAAAACACACTGAAGATATTGAGATACATTGTCATTAGCCTTCATAAAGTCCACTGATAACCTGCGTTAATAAACAGCTGACAAACCCGTCTGTGTCCCGTCAGCTGGTGCAGAGGTGTGTGATCATCAGAGAGCATTATGGGAACTCTCAGTGTCCCTGACCGGTAGTTCGTGGTGTCTGTTGACTGCTAGTGTATTGTGGGTAGGTACAGGAGCGGTAACTAACCCGTGGAGAGTCCTGGTCTGATGGTAGTCCGTTCTGGGCAATCTGCTCTCCTTCTCTGTGAACACACACACACGCACGCACACACACACACACACACACACACACACAGAAAAACACACACACACACACACGCACACACACAGACAAAACGTCACACATCTGAACACTTACTTTAGCTTCAAATTTACTGGCAGTGCTGCATTAGAACAATGCATCACTTTAATCAATATCGCAGAAAGTGTTCTATTTAATGTCCACTAGTTTATGTAAATCTCACTTGCTGTCATTATATTGTATTATGTATATCTTTATTACATCAGCTACCCTTCTCTCTGTATATCAGCACTGACTGGTGCCAAAACTACTCTGCTTAACTGTTTATTTATAAAATATCTGAACAAATATTCACAGAAATATATACAATAATTTTATACTCAATGTGATATATAATATATTATATAGCAATATTATA
>NW_015652061.1:0-1049 GCF_001515625.1 Sinocyclocheilus rhinocerous
TGTAATGACAAAACTGAATTTTCAGCAGCCATTTCTTCAGTCTAAAGTGTCACATGATTCAGAAATCATTCTAAAATGCTGATTTGATGCTCAAGAAACATTTCTTATTTTCAATGGTGAAAACAGTTGTGCTGCTTAGTATTTTTGTGGAAACTGTGGTGCATTTATTTTCAGCATTCTTTGATGAAAACACAGTGCAAAAGCACAGCATATATTTGAAATAAAAATATTTTGTACAATTATAATTGCCTTTACTGTCACTTTTGATCAATTTAAAGCATACTTGCTGAATAAAAGTATTTAAAAAACAACTTTCTGACTTCAAACTTTTGAATGGTAGTGAATGACTTTGAGTGTGATTGTGAAACTTGTTTGGACCCTTTGTTTTCTTTCAGGGCATTTTTTTTTCTTGTGTTTCCAGTGGTCACTGGTAGTTTGGACCCTTTGTTTTCTTTTAGGGCATTTTTTTTTCTTGTGTTTCCAGTGGTCACTGGTAGGATTGCATTTGGTTTGTTTTTTTCACTCTGTGTGTGAGCTAGTGACAAAACTGACGTTTGTTTGCTTTGAGGCTTTTTACTTTTGAGGCCTCGTGGTGTGGTTTTATGAGCGCTGCGTGTATGATACAAACAGTCCTTCCAGATGTTTCTGGAATTTCGTGACATTACAGAAAGGATGTGACCAGCACAGAGTTCCTGCCAGGTTTCCATGGCAACGTCTGTTTCCCATCCTGACGAAGAACACAGGGAGTATGAATGAATCTGCAGGCGTCTTAAGAAATTTATTTGGCTCGCAGTTTGGGTCTATATTTCTTACCTCTTAAATTTTATTGTTCTGTTTTCCTGTGTTCACAATTTTAGTGTTGATGACAGCTTCACATTGCTGTTGTCTTTTTGTGGCTTGTTAATGTACTGATTGCAAAATACAGGCCAACAGAAAAACTGTTGTAGGTGTCTTGGTAGGTATGGGAATTTATAGACGCCTCATTAATTTTTTTCTTGTCATGTTTTTTCTTATTGATTGTTCTGCTGTGCAAAGGCAAAACGTTGAAT
>NW_015652062.1:0-194 GCF_001515625.1 Sinocyclocheilus rhinocerous
CATTGCATGGCACAGCGCACAAACCTACCCCACACTGACTGCACCGTGTAGCGCGGCCACTCCCACCTCTTTGGGGCACTGGATCCAAAGAGCTAGTGCTACTTCCAGCCCTATTTCTCCTTCCCCTTCTGCCTCTACCTCTAGCAACAGCTCTCCTATGGACACTTGTTTGAAATGATCACTTGTTTGTGCTT
>NW_015652062.1:301-2525 GCF_001515625.1 Sinocyclocheilus rhinocerous
ATTAGACGACCGATCGTCATTTCCAAAAGGCAAATATTCCCCTTCAGAGTCAGAATCGGCGAATAACATTTGCAACACATCCTCACGGTACAACTTTCTGTTAGCCATTTGGCGATTTTCTCTCACAAATCTCACCAATTTACTCAGACGCTCTGAACTGAACTGCTTCCGCATCAATGACAGTGATAGCTCACTTGCTCTGCTATTTGCTCGAATATTTTGAATAGGAACGTGATGTAATTTTGGTCTAGAATCGAAGTAATACATGTCTGCCATCTAGTGGTAGGGAATACAAATGAGATATTACACCATATTAGGAACTACAGTCTATTTTATTAAGTACGACGTCTTGTCGCAATTTTGCGACTTTGGCGCTTAGAGGGTTAAATCCCTTCGCTGTTCACTTTCACTGTCGATTTGTCGATCACACGCACTCTGTGTAAAGGAGCACATCTCACAAGATCAGATATTTGTCAGTGAGCTCAGGATCTGCTGAGCAGCAAATCCTCCAGCATTGTCTGTCAGGCATCTCTCCTTACTCTTGACCCCTGAGATCAGTCAAATCTGACTCCTGCAGCTTGTGTGGATGCAGGGTTGCCAAATCCGCATTTTTTCCCCCACATAATTGGGCTACTTTTAAACCATGGGTGGGTTGATTTTCTCCCATGGTTTAAATGTTTGAAATATTGCATAAATTATATTTGACTGAAATGCTTGTATTGAAACATTTTGCACTCTACCTATGATAAAACTGTGGTAGATGTTAAGTTTTGTGAAGGATGGCCACTGGTAAGAAGCCTTTTAGCTGTGTGTATGATCAATCTGCATATGGGAGACTGTAAAATATATATTTTAGGTATGGAAATGACATATTTTGAGTTTTGATATGTTACCCTGGACCACAAAACCAGTCATAAGGGTCAATTTGTTGAAATTGAGATTTATACATTATCTGAAAGCTGAACAAATAAGCTTTCCATTGATGTATGGTTTGTAAGGATCGGACAATATTTGGCCGAGATACAACTATTTGAAAATCTGGAATCTGAGGGTGCAAAAAAAATCAAAATACTGTGAAAATCATCTTTAAAGTTGTCCAAATGAAGTTCTTAGTAATGCATATTACTAATCAAAAATTAAGTTTTGATATATTTACAGTAGGAAATTTACAAAATATCTTCATGCAACATTATCTTTAGTTAATATCCTAATGATTTTTGGCATAAATTTACAAAATTCATGGAACATGATCTTTACTTAATATCCTAATGATTTTTGGCATAAAAGAAAAATGGATAATTTTGACGCTTTCTCCAATAGTAAGTAATACAGACCCTCTCATCTCTCTATAGTAAGACAATCGGCAGTCAGCAGTTTAGAACGCAGTGAGCAATCCAGTCATTACATAGATCAGTGGTACACACACACACACACACGCACACACACTTGCTCTCGGGTCACATGACCGTGACGCTGTGATTGACAGGTGTGGGCGGGTCTACTGCACGTTTAGCACGTGGGCCGAGACCCCGTGATGCCAGTCTCTCAGCTTGTTGTACTGAGGCCGGACCAGCTCTGGGTCCACTCTGGTCACCCTGACGGTCGATGGCACAGAGACAGACGGGAAATACACCCGTTAGAGGAAAGCAAACAGCAGAAGGACAGTGAACGAGTAATAAACCTGAGCACAAGCACACAAGTGTTGAAAACAGCTAATAGATCAGGACGTATCGATCAGGACTATTAGCTGATATTTGTCCTTATAAAGATCACTATCAGCTGATAACTGTTTCTGATCGACTACATGTGTCAGATCCAGCAACAACAACAGATAAACATCTTGCAGTTTCAAAATTACATTTGCGTAAATATTGAAGTATTATAATTTAAACCAGTGAATTAAAAAAGTGAATATTATATATCTCATTATATAATACTTTACATAAATAGTGTGTGTGTTCATTTTTATTTCATATGATTGGTAAACAATTAATATTATAATATATAAACGTCAATATATATATAATAATATATCATTTTTATTTGGTAAACAACTAATATTACAACACAAACATTTATAATTATTCAATAATTCACATTGTTTTTAAATGATAAACATTATATTATTTAAAATATTATATTATTTTAAACACAATTTCAGCCTTATTTCGATATAAGCACTTTTGCATATATATATATATATATATATATATATAATTTGTAA
>NW_015652063.1:0-224 GCF_001515625.1 Sinocyclocheilus rhinocerous
TCACACTCAGCCTCCATGGTTGGTTCAAACCAGAAAGTGAGTTCATAAACGGCCTCCTTAGCCATGACAGGATGGGCAGAGAGTTCACAGAAGGCCTTCATAGCCGTGATAGGTCAGGCAAAGAGCTCACAAACGGCCTCCATAGCCGTGACAGGACGAGCAGAGAGTTCGCAAACGGCCTCTATAGCCATGACAGGACAGGCAGGAAGATCACAGACTTCCTC
>NW_015652063.1:283-876 GCF_001515625.1 Sinocyclocheilus rhinocerous
GAGCAGAGAGTTCGCAAACGGCCTCTATAGCCGTAACAGGACGGGAAGTGAGTTCACAGACGGCCTCCATAGCCGTGACAGAACGAGCAGGGAGTTCGCAAACGGCCTCTATAGCCGTGACAGGACGGGCAGGGAGTTCACAGACGGCCTCCATAGCGTGACAGGACAGGCAGAGAGTTCACAAACGGCCTCCATATCCGTGACAGGACAGGCAAAGAGCTCACAAACGGCCTTCATAGCCATGACAGGACAAACAGGAAGTTCACAGGTGGGTACGACTGACAACTCTGGAGGTTCTGCAGCGGGTGCCGCCACCTCTGGAGGTTCTACAGTAGTGCCCTCAGGATACAGGGAGAGTTCGGCAAAGGTTCCTTCAACCTTGACATGACAGGTTGAAAGTGCGTTTCTGGGTGCCACCTCCACGCAAGGAGCTGAAGCGAGCACCGCCGCTTCGGGAGGTTCTGCAGCATGCGCCGCCACCTCTGGAGAAACTGCAGCGGGCAACATTGCTTCGGGGAACACAGCAGCGAGCACCACTAACTCAGGAGATTCTGCAGCTTCAGCCGCCACCTCTGAAGACCTAATAGTGGGCG
>NW_015652064.1:0-243 GCF_001515625.1 Sinocyclocheilus rhinocerous
ATTAAATTAAATTAATATTTATTTTTAGATACAATAACCAACACACACAAAAAAACTGTATGCAAACATATAAACTACACATTTGCACATTGCAATTTTCTAGCAACAAGCTGTGGAATGACTTGCCTGCGGTAAAGGTAATGCTGTTTTATTGGCATTTTTCCGCGGTTGCAAAACTGATTGAGATTACATGACATGAGCGTGTTTATTTCGCGTTATAACCGGATGTAACTAGTAGAAAAG
>NW_015652064.1:373-559 GCF_001515625.1 Sinocyclocheilus rhinocerous
GATGTGGACCAGTTTTGGGCCGGCAAACACGAACTAATCTGGGCCACACTTTAGTTGATATGATCCAGATCTGCGACTGGGTCGCTCCACTGTTCAGACCAGCAGGGGTCAGGAGCGTGTTGTGAAACAACTGATTCAAACTTTCGAAAAATACATTTCCACACCTTTCAAAGATTCTTTTCGCAC
>NW_015652065.1:0-553 GCF_001515625.1 Sinocyclocheilus rhinocerous
TTGTTATATATGATTTAAATGACATCAATTGTTGCCACACTTTTTTGGAAATCATCATTATAAAATTGTTATTATTTAATCGCCCTCATGTCATTCCAAAACATGGGTTTTTTGTTTTTTTTTACTTTTTCATCCAGCAACAATTCAACTGAAAAGCATACATAAATACAAAACAAAGAATTCAATATGGGGACTATTCAAAATGTTTCAAGTCTGTAGAAAAAAATAACTGCATACAGGTTTATGAAGTGAAGTATGATTTGTTGTAAACATGATTTTCATGAGATCAAGGGCTTAGAAAGCATTGTTGTCTCTTTTTGGAAAATCATAATTATTATTATTATTTATTTATTTTTAATTTTTTTTAGATTTTAAATGAATAATTCCCCAAAATGTAATTAATTATTCCCCAGAAATTAAGTAATTATGCACTCACCCTCATATAATTTCCAGACTAATATGCTATAATTTTTTCTGGGTTTTTTTCAAACTATATTCTTTTCCATCCAGTTACTATATACAGTATATATTTATATATATATATATATATAAA
>NW_015652066.1:0-504 GCF_001515625.1 Sinocyclocheilus rhinocerous
AAGCAGTGCTTTATATTTTTCAGGTAGGCTAAGTCTAACAGTATTGAGGTACAGAAATTATATAATCAAATGTTAAATAACACTGCATAGTAGGGTTGGGCGATGTCTACCAAACTGGCATCGGACGATGTCTGCAGTGAAACATCGTGATGGACGATGACATCTGGGGGCGGGGTTAGGGGTGTGCCCGAAGCGTGAAACAAATAACGCGTTCTAGGAGCCACTAAAAGGTTAGTCGCTTGCTAGCGGTAGCCTGTTGCATTACAGTACATGAAAGTTCACTTACCACATACACAGAGTAAGGAGAAATGTCTGATAGGACGATGGCGAATGATTTGCAGATCCTGAGCACCAATGACAAACATCTAATCTTGTCAAATGTGTGGTAAGTACTGCCGCTCCATAGTATAGAGTCCTTGTGATCGCGAATCTCAAAAGTGAAAAGAAAATTAGACCGCACAATCGAAAGCGGTTTCAATAGCGTCTACCTGATGCCCGCAATTT
>NW_015652067.1:0-686 GCF_001515625.1 Sinocyclocheilus rhinocerous
ACACTGGAGAGACTCATATTCCACCTGGTCCGGTGAGACGATAGCCTGGATGCTTTTACTCAATGCCTGCAGCAACAGCAGAAAGCTTGCAGTAATTTTAGCATGGTCAAGTATATGTTGGTTTGTTTCAGGATCTCATTCCAGGAGGAGACGAACCGCATGTCTGCAAACGCACTGGCCATCGTGTTTGCACCCTGCATACTGCGCTGTGCCGACCCCACCGACCCGTTACAGAGCGTCCGGGACATCAGCAAGACCACCGCGTAAGACACGCTGTATACTTCTATATTGCCATGCAATAAAATTTTTTTTTTTTTTTTTAAAGGTAATTGAAACTTTGTCTCACAATTCAGATTTTTCTGAAAAGAAAAAGTAACAATTCCCCTCTATATTTTTATTCTGTGGCAGAAAAAAAAAACAGAATTGTAAGATGTAAACTCAATTCCAAGAAAAAAGAATTGAGAGATGTAAACTCAGAATTCTGAGAAAAAATATCAAAATTGTTAGACATAAACTCAAAATTCTTTGGAAAAAAAATAAAAATAGTGAGAAGTAAACTCAAAATTCTTTGGAAAAAAAATTGTGAGAAGTTAATTCAGAATTCTTTGGAAAAAAAAATTAAAATTGTGAGAAGTAAACTCAAAATTCTGCTAAAAAAAATTCAAAATTGCGAGAAGTGAACTCAG
>NW_015652068.1:0-640 GCF_001515625.1 Sinocyclocheilus rhinocerous
AATCTGCATACATCAATACAGGAGCAGTCACCAATCGCTGCTTCAGATTTTGAAACCCCTGCTCACACTCCTCAGTCCAACAGCTTTCAATTGCCTTCCCGGAACCCCTCTTCTTTTTCGTCCCCCCCAAATCTGCAACGAGGCGATGTAACGGGGCAGCCAACCGTGCAAATCCCTCTACAAAGCGTCTATAATAACTTGTGAATCCTAAAAAAGTCCGCAATTCTGTCACATTGGTTGGACGCTTCCACTCTGCCACCACACTGATCTTAGCTGGATCGGTAGACACCCCCTCCTTAGACACTACATGTCCCAAGTAGCTTACTTCTTGCCGAAAAAAACAACATTTTTCTAATTTGGCCTTAAGCCCCTCCTGCTGTAGTCAGACAAAGACCATTTCCAGCCTCTCTAAGTGCTGTGCAATAGTGGTCGAAAAGATGATAATATCATCTAAATAGAGCAACAATGTCTGGAACCTTTGGTCCCCAAACATGCGCTCCATAAGGCGAGCAACAATGGAATCTTTGGTCCCCAAACATGTGCTCCATAAGGCGTTGAAAGGTACTAGGGGCATTGCACAACCCAAAGGGCATTAGATTAAACTCAAATAACCCAAAGGGTGTGCAAAAAGCGGTCTTAC
>NW_015652069.1:0-3035 GCF_001515625.1 Sinocyclocheilus rhinocerous
GTTGACAAGTACAGTTTCTTCTTATTAGCAGTCAAAAAAATATTGTACAAAGACTACATTAAAAATACAGACCCTAAAGTAGAAACTCAAAGCGACATAAGTGAATACACCTGTTTTCAACAATGAAAGTGAAGTGAAGTGACGTGTGGCGTCCTATACTCAGAATTTGTGCTCTGCATTTAACCCATCCAAGTGCGCACACACACAGCAGTGAACACACACCCAGAGCAGTGGGCAGCCAATGCTGCGGTGCCCGGGGAGCATTTGGGGGTTCGGTGCCTTGCTCAAGGGTCTCACCTCAGTCATGGTATTGAAGGTGGAGAAAGTGCTGGATATTCACTCCCCCCACCTACAATCCCTTCTGGACCTGAGACTTGAACCCACGACCTTCGGGTTCGTAACTAAGTCCGACTCTCTATCCATTAGGCCACGACTACTCCAACCACCTGTGTATCAGTGACACAAAAGTTACAAAACCTGTGATCACTGAAAAAAAAAATGTGTACACCTGTGAATAAAATGTGAACCTGTTCCAAATTACCTGATGGTTATCTAAAAAAAATCTACCAAACCTACTGTAACACAAATAGGCAAAAACACAAACAACTGTTAAATTCTGGCACAAACCAACCATCCAAAGAAACTTTTCCATTAAGGGGCAATATTTTTTTTTAATGCAATATTATTACAATAATCATCATTGTCAATCATTGCTCTTGATATTGTAATAATGAGTATTAATTTTGATTAATGGAATACATAAGAAATGTGTTTTTGGGAAGTGGAATGTCATATACAGGCTACACAGACAAAACAAGCTAAAAGCTATTTATGAATTAGTTTATTGCTTTTTACGCTTTAAAAAAATCAAGACTTTACTTTGGTTATTTTAGTAGCATAAAAAACAAAATGATTATTTAAACTGGGATTCAATTATATACAGAAAGCAAGCAAAAAATGTTCCCCATCATTGAAGTGGTTCATGACTTAAGCTCACTGACTGAGCTCTGTGCTCTTGCAAAAACTCCCGCTTGAGAGTGTGGAATTCAGTCAATGAACATGCGCACTGAACGTTCTTCATCACCGGTGACTAATCTGATCTCTGTTTGGCCAGAAACGTGTATGTTTGGTTATAATGCTCAACGCTTCAAAATGATGCAATGTGAGCAGATCTAAATGTAATGCTGTAATCGACACTTTTCATTAATCATCACATCTCACTTTAATCACAGCAATCATAATAAATTTAGTTTAATTGTACAGGGGTGTATTTTGCCTCATTATCTTGAATTTGGGGAGTATTGTTTTGGCTTTTTTTTGCCCAAGCCCCCATTAATGTCTGACCCTGTAGGCTATAAATTATGGCTGGATATTGTTTGTTTCTTCACAATACAATACATAAAATGATGCATTCTTTACAATACAATATGTATCATGATATGTCACAAAGGAACATGTCCAGGCCACTTTTCGAAATTCTTCTAGATCAGGGGTGTCAAACTCAATTCCTGGAGGGCCGGAGCCCTGCAGAGTTTTGTTCCAAACCTGCTCCAACACACATACACTTCAGTCACCACCCCCCACCCCTACTGATTTTAACCAAAGGGTCAACATCATCCTCAGCATATTAGATAATATACAAATACTTAAAAATCCACAGATAAAGACAAATACAAACTATTTTGGTAGAGACAAACCAATATTTTGATGATTCAGAAAACTGATATTTTGGTATAGAGATAAAGGTGAGAATCATAATTTTTCTGTATTCTACCGCAGACTGTGAGACTATATGAGCACTGGGTCACACTTCAGTTTGGGGTCCAATTCTCACTATTAACTAACCATTAACAACGACTTTTGCCTGAACTATGGAGACACTTCAGATTCTGTTGCAAAGCACGCTCTAGAAGACAATAATGTCATTATTTAGCTCAAGTCAGTTCAGTGTTGGTTCAGTTCAGAACAATTCCGGTGTGAAGTTCGTCAATTTTGAAACAAGTTCAATCCAGCTATATGCATTTCAACAAAAGGTAGCAATGTCATTATTCAGCTCGAGACAATGTTGATTCAGTTACGTTCAATAACCGTGCCGATGTTACAAGACACAATTCAGCTGTAAAGCATTTCTACAAAGACAATAGTGCAATCATCCAACTTAATTCAGTTCACTTTTTACTTTTTGTCAGTGCAGTCACATCGATAAGTGTTTTTCACCACTGCTAAGCAAGCCAAAAGGCCACAGTGGAGCTTTGTGGAGCTTAAATAAATGGTATTTTTGTACTGAGGATTTTATTGTAAGCTCTCAAACTCACAGGAAGTTTTAATGGTTCAGTGAAATTGATTTCTCATGTCATGACCCCTTTAAAGAGAAAGGCAGAGCAACACAACACTTTCCTATGTGAGCTTGATATAATGGTGTGAGTGAGAAAGTCTGAGTTATGTGCAAGTTCCAGAATTTGGGTAAAGCTTAGCCTGTATTAAACAACTGTAAAGATAAATATGACTACATATTCCAATGCTTGTCAGTAGGCTTTGCTCCAACATTTATTAATGAATGACATATGTGTGTTTATGAGCTGGTTTATTTATCCCAGTCTTTTAAAATCTCGGAATGAAACTGAGTGAAACATATGTAATGTCAAATTGTATAAATTTGCTATATGCATTAAATAATTTGGTAACACTTTAGATTAGGGAACACATATTCACCATTAATTGAGAGTTTTCCCTCAATATAATCCTAATTTGCTGCTAATTGATATTAAGTAAGGCAGTTGTTGTAGTGGTTATGTTTAGGTATGGGGTAGGATTAAGGGATCTAGAATATGGTCATGCATTAATATGTACTTTATAAGTACTAATAAGCAGCCAGTATTAATAATATGCATGCTAATAGGCAACTAGTTAATAGTGAATAGTGTTCCCTAATCTAAAATTTTAAACATATAAATCTAATCTTTCAACTCTGCTGCTTATTTTTATTAAGTGTGTTATAATAATTTAATGAACACATGGCTTTGCTGTCAAAGTCT